>NW_027533263.1:3350159-3400116 GCF_008692635.1 Crocuta crocuta
GATTCCAAGACTCCATTCTGGCCTAAAAGTAGTATAAGGGGGGTGGGGGGGGTGGGAGAGAGAAAACACAACAAACACAATAGTTACAGAGGTAAGCTTTGTGTAAAACTAAACAGCAAGGAATCTGGGACATGCGAGAAAGGACTCAGCAGTGGGACGTCACAAAAGCGAAAATCAGACTCCCTGGGCAATAAGGCACAGAGCATTTGTTCACCCAGCAATACTAAACTGCAAGACTGCCTAACAATCTACAAAAAAAGTCCTGCTGCAAAAGCTGCTGACCAGTGACAGGCGGCCTGATTTCTGAGCCCTAACTTTCTCACACCTGCCCTAAATGGGCACCCCCATGGGGGGACCTCCGAGCACAGACCCCACCGGGACTGTGGCAAGTGGAGACGTGATGGTTCGAGTTCACCTTTCAGTCCGTGGCTGCATCCACATCAAGCAGATGCCATAACTGGGTCTAGGAGTGCTGGTGGAGTGCCTCCTGAGGAATGAGGATGGCTTTTTGATGCTAGCAAGCAGACACGTGAGAATATGAGAATGTTCAGCAGGCGTGCACAGTCACACAGGAATGAATGAGCTTGACACACACACTCGTGTTCGTGAGACATTTGCATCCAACATGCACAGAAGTCCAGCAATGCAGGTAAAGGGGGGGCATTCTTTACATGTGTTTTACTGGAAAATACATAAAGAAATGCTTCATAAACATTACAGCAAAAGATCATAAAAATACCATATAGAAAAAGCCAGGAGAAAATGAGAGAAAACCTTTGAAGACTAAAGGAAATATATCAAGAAATGGGAACGAGAGTCTGCCAACAACCTGTTGACCAGCCCATCTGGGCATCTCTAGCACTGCCTGAATTACCACATCTGGTCATCCGTTTCATGGAGCCAATTCACACCACGAATGTGGTTCAAGTAATTTTAAAAAGAACAAAAGAAGGACCCTTGGTTTATTATGTTTGGGTACATCTTTTACGTTCTTTTTGAACAAACTGTGAAGGTCCAAAGGAAATTTTTTGTTTCCAAATTATTAATGACACTTAATTAGCATCAAGAATGCTTAGGTTAGTAGACTAGACTAAAAGGCTGAATTCTAATGCCCATTAGGACACTCGCATGTTTCTTTAAAAATTGCACAAAATAAAAGCATTAGTCTGGGAGATTTGGTTATAGGAGTCACCCAGGTTAATGTGTTTCCAAAGAACAGCCCCTGACCTTAACTTGACCCTGTCTTGGCTGCTGCAGGGGTGCAGACCTTAGCTGTGCTGGCCTTCTCATTTGGCACCTGAGGCTGAGGTAACAGAAGAAACACAGGTGGGGGGTCAAGACAAACAGAGGGTCACTGCTACACAGCAGGGTGCACGCTCCCGAAACTACAAAGGCGAACTATGCTGCTTCATCACACAGCATTTGGACCTTTGTTTTCCTTGGCCTTTCATTTCAAATGCACATGGATAACACTATTAAAAATTTAATACGGGAGAAGGCTTTTTTTCAGATATCTGAATTGTATAAATCTGCTTTTCTACATATATAAAATTATTAGCACCAGATAGGGCTGTTCCATCCAAATTGATTAAGTGGGGAAAGGGAGACCATTGTTTCTTAAAAGCCTGAACCCCTGATAACGGAGTTAATCAAACTGGCAGTGTTTTGAGAACTTAGGTCATTAGAACCAATTCTCAAATATTATTTCTAAGACAAAGTGTTCCACCCCCACAACAGGCTACTGAAGCCTCTTCCTGAGGGCCAGTTTATCAACCACATAAGTAAATAAAGGGTTAAATTAAGGCAAAATACCATTTAGTTCACATTGGTGAATGCACTTGTGTAAAGTGATTCAGACCGAAAGAACAAGAAAAAATCTCAATGGGGGCACCTGGGTGGCTCAGTCGGTTGAGCATCCGACTTCAGCTCAGATCATGATCTGAGGGGTTCGTGGGTTCGAGCCCAGCGTCGGGCTCTGTGCTGACAGCTCAGAACCTGGAGCCTGCTTCCCATTCTGTGTCTCCCTCTCTCTCTCTCTCTGCCTCTCCCCTGCTCATGATCTGTCTCTCTGTCTTCAAAAATAAATAAATGTTTAAAAAATATTAAAAAAAGAAAAGAAAAATCACAATAATTATTGGGTAAAAACACAACAGTCAGGCCAGGTGTGCCACTGGCCCCTGGGTGATGGTGTGAGCTCCTGCCTGCTTAGAGGGCAAGGACAGCTGGGACACACTGCCGCCCAAAGAACTTTGTAGGTAGTGTGATAATGACGTCTTTCACTTGGGCTAAAGAACCTCTACATTTCTAAATAGTCTTGCAGTAATCATACTCATCCTTCAGTGTCACTGAATAAACTACCATAAAAAGCCCAGGGATCCAAAATTTTAAGGGGATTAATCTGAATTTAGTCTTCCACATATACTAAAATTTGAGAAAACTCATCAATGTGCAGAGAAATGCCAAAAAGCATAAAGGAAAAGATGACAAAGGAATGAGTCTGAATAAATTAAATTAATAACAAATAATGCACCATAAGCAGCTTCTCTGGAACAAATTAGGGTACTGGCACTAAATGGTGTTGCTCCATCCAAACTGATTAAGGGTGAAAAGGAAGAAATCATTATTTCTTAAAAATATGAGCCACTGATAAAGCCGTTAAACTGCCAGTTTGAGATCTTAGGTCACTAGAGCCAGCCAACTGACAAATACTCATTTCTGAGGAGAAGTCAAAATAAGAATACTGAAATAGGACCCAGAAAGAGTCCTAACCAAGAAATAAAAGAGCAACAAACTAAACCCATGAAATGTCACAGATTTTTTTATATCAATGGACACAAGTGTGTTACCTACCTTGCTGGACTCTTCTAACTGAGTGCCCCGTTTCCAGGCTTCAGAGAAAATGGAGCTCACAATGCTCTGGGAGCGGACATGTCCTGCTGGCTGAGTGTCAGACACTCCACTGTCAGACTGGTTCGAATGGTTTGACTGCGACTCTGTTTAAAATAGATTTTTAAAAATAGGATTAAATAAGTCATTGTTCTGACAGTGTGAATATGCACATTTAGAGAGCTCTTTTACACAAGAGGAGATGCTATTCCGCAGTGCAACACGTTACTTTTACTCAAACTCATTTCATATAAGCACTGTCTGGACCTTCCACTAGAAAACTTTTATCTTAGAGCTAATAGGAAATCTTGATTCTTTTTAAATAGTTCACCATGGCAAACTGACAATTACAATGAAAGGTTCGTGTAACATTACTGGAATCCTGGCAACTTCTTGTAAGAACTCCTATCTATTAAGAGAATCAGTAAACTATCAATAGAGGAGATGAATTTTTTTGTTTTTTCAATCACATCTTCATTACAGCAAGACTCAATCTTTGTATATGCCCCTGCTTCAGGCCACCCTAGAGTTCTCACTTAACGAATTCAGATCTACACATGAGAACTACTTCCTTTTTTGCCTGCAATGACTAGTACTTAGAACTACACCTGTGTGAGAAGTATTTTGTAGGGATTCAGGTATTGGCACCACAAGGCAGCAGCTACACTGCAGCCTGGTCTCCCGGTAAGGCAAGAACACCTCTTCAAAGGAGCTGGGAATGGTGAAGGGTACACTGCAATCTGACGTCCAGGGAACTGGGGAGATTATGTCACTGGACCCCAAGTCAGGTTAGATAACCATGCAGAAGGAAGCACCTAGCCCAATGGCTGGCACTTGATGGAGATTCAGGTGTTAAAACTAGTCGCATCCAATGAGTGGGTGAAGGGGGGCATTATTAGATTGCTTTATTAATCAAGTCCAGCCAAGGTAGCCAAAGCAGTACATAGATAACAGCCAAAAACTCCTATGGATAGAGTAAGGGCATATCCTCAAGGCATAAATATAAGATAAAACCTACTCTGTTTTCTTCTTTCTCCATCATCCAATTGCTGAGTGTTTTTTAAGCTTTTAATTTTAATTCCAGTATATTAACATACAGTGTTCTATTAGTTTTAGTTGTACAGTATTGTGATTTAACAGTTCTACCCATTACTCCGTGCTCATCATGATAAGTGTAGTCGGTAATCCCTATCACCTATTTCACCCATGCCCCCACCCACCTCTCCTATTAGATCATCAGTTTTGTTCTCTATAGTTAAGCATCTGTTTCTTAGTTTGTCTCTCTTTTTTCCTGTTCATTTGTCTCTTAAATTCCACATGAGTGAAATCATATGGTATTTGTCTTTCTCTGGCTTATTTTGCTTAGCCTAGTATTTCTCATGCTCCATCCTTCTTGCTGCAAATGGCAAGACTTCATTTTTTATGATCAAATAATACTCCAGTGTGTGTGTGTGCATACACACCACATCTTCTTTATCTATTCGTCTATCAATGAACTTCTGGGCTGCTTCCATAGTTTGGTTATTGTAAATAATGCTGTCATAAACATAGGGGTGCATATATCCTTCTGAACTAGTGCTTTGTATTCTTTGGGTAAACATCCAGTAGTGTGATTCCTGGATCAAAGAGTAGTTCTATTTTCCACAGTGGATGCACCAATTTGCATTCTCACCAAGTCGCAAGTGTTCCTTTTTTTCTATAACCTCACCAACACTGTTTCTTGTGTAATTGCTGAGTGTTTTTTAAAAAGCTGCAACTTCACTAGCCTATGTCCCATTTAATTGCTGTTCAGGACAACAGCCTATAAGAGAGGAGGCTGGAACATGTGAATCCTTGAGCTCTCTTCAGAATGAATGTACATGATTTTGCAATTATGTTTACAAATCTGCGGAATACGTAACACAGTGTGTAGAGAAGGGATGATGCTGGACTAGGAAAAGGCACCATACCACTTCACAAAACGTGTGGAAGCACCTGATTGATGTTATATAAATTAAAAAATATACATTATGGCATCTTTTTTCTCAATCTTTCCCTTAATTTCTTTTTCTAAAATCTTACTTTTGACATATTCTTACCTTGCCTTTCTCAATCATCTCAAAAGTGTCTGCCCCCTCTTTAATAAACATTTTTCCAAGAGTTTTAGATTTATATTTAAAGAAAAGTTGCAAAGCTAGCACAGAGTTCACTTATCACCCAATTTACCTCATTATTAACTTGCTACATTACCATGGTACATTTGTCACAATTAAGGAACCAACATCAATACATTACTTTAGTTGGACTTCACTAGTTTTTCCATAATGTCTTGTTTTTGATGACCTGGACAGTTTTGAGGAGTACTGGGTCAGGTATTTTAGAGAATGTCTCTCAATTATGATTTGTCTGATGTTTTTCTCTTGATTAGACAGAGTTATGAAATTTGGGGAAGAAGATCAAAGTGCCAATCTCATCACATTATGTAAAGGGTACATGCTATCATTATGGCATATATTACTGAAGGATATATTACTGAAGATAATGACCTTGACAACTTGGCTGAGCTAATTTTTGACAGGTTTCTGCTCTGTAGTTACTCCCCTTCCCCCACACCCAACCGTGCAAGTCACTCTGCCCAACCAACACTTAAGGAGGGGGGAATTAAGCTCCATCTCTATGAGGAAAGAGTGTCTGCATAAACCACTTAGAACTCTTCCATACAGAAGATCTGTCTCTTCCCCATTTGTTTACTCAAGAATTTATATCAATATGGACTGATGGCTGTTTATTTTATAATTTGGGTTATGATCTTATACTATGTTATTTTGTTGCTCCAATTGTTCCAGCTTTGGTCCCTGGTCACTCTCTCAGTTGGCTCCTGTGTCCCTTTGCACAGCCCTATCACTGTGTGTTTTGAGCATTTCCTTCATTATAAGCTGCTTCAGGCTCCTCTTATTCTCTGCCACAGCCTTAGGATCAGCCATTTGCCAAAGAGCCCTAGTTTCTTTGTTCTGGAAAATGGAATTAGAAAACCAAAATCTAGGCTCTCTGTATTTTCATTGCCACTGGGATGTCACTGCTCTTAGCCCTCCTGGGGACAGTACTAGGAAATATATGTAGGTATACTAACCCATGTGTATACACATCCCCATTTTGTTTTTGCTTAGAGTTGAAATAAAGTCATACAACTTTTTAGTCAAATCCTTCTTTTTTAAAAAGTCCAGGGGCACTTGGGTGGCTCAGTCGGCTGGGCATCCAACTTCTACTCAGGTCATGATCTCACGGTTCATGGGTTCAAGCCCTGTGTTGGGTTCTGTGCTGACAGCTAGCTCAGAGCCTGGAGCCTGCTTCAGATTCTGTGTCTCCCTCTCTTTCTTACCCTCCCCTGCTCACGCTCTCTCAGAAATAAATAAAAAAAATTTACAAACATGTAAAAAGTCCGTATTTTGGGGAAACTAAGTGGCTCAGTTGGTTATGCCTCTGACTCTTGGTTTTGGTCCAGGACATGGTTTTGTGAGTTTAAGCCCCACATCAGGCTCTGCACTTGGCAGCACTAAGCCTCCTTGGGATTCTGTCTCCCTCTCTCTCTGCCTCTTCCCTACTTACACTGTTTCTCTCAAAATAAATAAACTTAAATTTTTATTTTAAATAAATAAAGTCCATGCTTTTATTTTATCCTAAAATAAAACAGATTCTGAAAAGTAGAATTTTCTTAAAGTGTATACACATAGCCAGGTAAAAACATACACTAAAAGATTAATTTATATGTTGTACTAATAAATAATGAGGATTATTCCCCAAATACCTCTTAAAGTCATTATTTCTTTCATAATATGGTAAGAACAAATAAAAACATTCTGCTTTTAGAGGACATAGTTATCATTCATGAAATACTTTGAAGGGAAAGCAGCACTTATTTTAAGGTGTGATCACCACATACTTCTTTAAAGGATGTGAGAATCTGAAAATAAGCACCTTTTTGAGTATCACCGATTTCCTATGAAAACTTTAGTTAAGTTTGATGACTTAAACAGTCCCCTTAATGGTGATACTGAACTAATTCTAATTATTTCCACACTGTTGAAATGTCAGGAATCCTATGGTAAGGAGGGTAATTTCACCATGGATTCTCAGTATGGAGGCTTTCTCCAAGCAACTTTTGTCTCCTCAATTATGCATCAACAGTTGTTTTTTGGCAGTATTATTTTTTTTTTTTTAAGTTTTCATTTATTTACTTTGAGAGAGGGGAGCACAGGGGGAGAGGCAGAAAGAGGGAGAGAGAGAATCCCAAACAGGCTCCACACTGCCAACACGGAGCCTGATGCGCATGGCTTTAACCCACAAACCCATGAAGTCATGACCTGAGCTGAGATCTAAGAGACACTTAACCAACAGAGACACCCAGATGCCCTAGTATGATTGAGTTTTAAATAAACTTTACAAATATGTAGCAACACTCCTGAATTTACAACTCTATACTGCTGTTCCATTTCAAATACATCTGTGATCTAGCCCATGATATTTTCCCCTCTAGCCACGAAAAAATTTATTTTATAATTTAGACATTAGGTATAACTCTGCTTTTAAGAACCATGCTGAAATAACCAGGTCTGCCATCAGTTTATAAAGATATCTTCATGTTGGTAGTAAATAGTGCTTTCAGCATTTCAAACTACCTGGGATGCTTGAAGAACTGGATCCTGATTTAATGCTGGAGCTGGATAAGGAAGTCCAGTCATAAGCTGACTCTGTCCTCTTCAAGGCTTCTTGATAGTTCATGTAGAGCTGTTTCCCATACTAAACAGAAGGCAGTAAATGGTGACGTGTAAACTTTACTGGGTATGATACAGATAGATGAGGTAAGAAAGGGGGGTGCATTTCTGTTTACGGATTCATAGTTTGTATTAAAATTAATACCTATAAATACTTCAAAAATTATTTTAATACCAGTATATTTTAATCTACTTTTTTTTTTGCATTTTAAGAAAGGCATCAAGAAGTTAACACTTCATTTATGCTCCTTATCAAAAAGATTTTTTTGGTTATTTCTAAGGCAACTCTGATTTTATAGCTATAATAAGTTTTATTTTTACTTAATGGGCATAAGTATTCCTTCTTGTATTATGCGCATAATATTCTTCAAGAAGTCCTTAAAATTTTTTTCAAGAATTTCTTTTGAGAGCAGTTTTAGGTTCACAACAAAATTGAGGGGAAAGTACAGAAATTCCATATATGCACCTGCTACTAACCATGCACAATCTCTCTTTTAACAACATTCTCCACCAGAGGGTACATTTGCTTCCATCAGTGAACCTACATTAACACCTTATAATCAAAGTCCATAGTTGACCTTAGGTTCATTCTTGGTGTTGTACATGCTATGGGTTTGAAGAGATGTATAATGACATATATTCACCATTATAAATGTATTACACAGAGTATTAATATTTTCACTGCCTTAAAAATCTGGTGTCATGCTTATTCATCCCCTTTCTCCTGCCTTGAAGCAATTTAATTCTCAGAAACTTTCTTTCATTTGGGCTAAACTCTGCCCAAATATATAGAAGAATTATATAATGCATTCTCCAGAGCCAAAATAAATCACTGTGAAGCTACACTTTTACCAAGAGTATGATTCCATGGATACCAACTGTTAAATGCCTATCCCCTCACCAAGGAAAAAAGACATTTCAAACATAAAACTCAGAAAACACTGGCAAATCATAAACAGGAAATGATTACAACTGTCATGATAATTAAAAACATATGAAACACCTCATCATTTTTCTATCATCAAACCAAAAAAAAATAAAAACAAAAACACCCTACCTTTGCAATGCGAATACCATTGACCCACTGATGCAGGGTCCTCACATCATCACAACAAAGGTACTTGATATACTGAGATTTCTTCTGGATCTGCGGGTGCTGCAAGATTAAAGGCAAAGTCTAATTCAGTCCCCTGGAGAACTAAAGAAAACATCTATCAAAGTTGAAACATACCCTGACAAGTTACAGGCCATCAGAGTAATGGTCAAAATAATTTATATCTCTTATGTGGGCATACGGCCATATAAAATGGCCCATAAGTACTTTTACAAAATAAACTATAAAGAAACTTGTGTTGCATTTTAGGTCAAGATATGCAAGGTAAAAAATACCTTCGTGTCATGGGAAGTTCCCAAATACCTTCTATATTTCAGAGAAACAAAGGCCAACAAGAAAGGGAAAATTTTTATTCCACTTTGACCCATTGGAATCATGAGTTCAGAAGACTCCAAACAAGTGGGTGTTTGGTAAAGCTCTAGAGCTTCTGTGAAGGTGAACCAATGTGTGGAGTGGATGAAGTGCAGGGCAGAGCACCTCCAACAGAAGTGGGTGCTCACATCTGGTACAGTGGTGCCCTCTGTGGACTGTGCACTGCTCTGCACCTCTTCTACCCACAGCACGTGCCCTCCAAGGAATGAGCAGCTTTTCAACTGCATCATCAGAATGAGTTTTCACAATCCAATGTACTTTTCAGTTGCAGCTAGGATGGGAGGTGACTGACCAGACCAACTACACAATGCAAGTACTATAACAGACTTAAGGTATTTTAACTCTACTGGGCCACAACCTGGAATGAAAAACCCCAAATCACACTTGGTTCTGGGTGTAATGTTTGTTAATTATTACTTCTCTTTTCAGTTATTCTGAAAAAAAATTTTAAATGGCTGTATTACCTGGGGAAATATTTACGATTATGTTCAATTATGAGAGGCTTTAAAGATTCTCTAACCATATTTATTGTGGAAATCCATGAGATCAATAAAATAAGCAATTTGAACAAGTTC
Organism: Crocuta crocuta; assembly: GCF_008692635.1. Taxonomy (NCBI): domain Eukaryota; kingdom Metazoa; phylum Chordata; class Mammalia; order Carnivora; family Hyaenidae; genus Crocuta; species Crocuta crocuta. The sequence goes on from NW_027533263.1 coordinate 3,359,858, forward strand.
TCAATGCAGCAGAAATAGACAGCCACCAATATGTTATGTATCTACACTGTTAAAGATCACAGGGGTGCCTGGGTAGCTCAGTTGGTTAAACATTGGACTCTAGATTTTGGCTCAAGTCATGATTTCATGGTTGTGGGACCAAGCCCCCACATAGGGCTCCACATTAGGCAGTAAAGAGCCTACTTAGGATTCTCTCACTCCCTCCCTCATGCACACAGTCTCTCTCTCCCTCCCTCTCAAAAAAAAAAAAAAAATCCATCTCTCTGGTCTGTAATGTGAGAAATTTAAATCCATTTATTTTATTCTATAAATAAATTTATATACATTGCTTTAGAGAGCTCAGCTCCTATAACAAAACATTTAATACCAAAACCATTTTAGTTTTTAAAGACTATAGTTAAAGCTGTAAACAATAAATCCTCAACAAAAGGAGGTTAGCAAAACAACACTTAATCAGTTTTCTCTCCTAATACTTTAGGTTCCACAGCCTTCTCTCGGAATGTATTTCCTCCTCCTTATTAAATTACATTATAATAAATCACATAGCAATCTTGAAAAAGCAAAGGAGGGCAGGTAGGGGAGATGTATTTTCCATATAAGAAAGAAGGGGAATTTTATCTCATTCATTCATGTAACAGAAATACTGAGCAAGAACTATTAGCCTGATCTTTAAGTATCCTTCTATCCTTCTCCCCTTACTTCTTTAACCTGGGAATCCAAATAATACCCTGAAGAATATTATGATATGATTATTTGGGTATCTGCAGATTATCTGCTAGTTTATACTTCATTTTAGGACCTCCTAACTCTTTCTCAACTTCCCATGTAACAGAGACATCCCTTGTATAGCCTTCATTACAGTCACCCAGGCTCTGCACCAATACCTCAGGCAGTGGCCTGTTCCACCAAAATATTATTTTATTAAAACCGGCATTTATTGGGGCACCCAGCTGGGTCAGCCGGTAGAGCATGGGACTCCTGTTCAGGAGTTTGAGCCTTATGTTGGGTGTAGAGATTACTTAAAACAAAAAGTGGTATTTATTGGCACTTAGTACATACAGGCATTATGCTAAATATGTCACATATATTAATTAGCTCATTCTCCCCTCAGAAAAACCTGAGGAGTTACATATTACTATCTTCACCAAATGAAGAGAAACTGAGGTACAGCACTCAATGCTGCTCATGTATTCATGCTTGTTAGTGAAAGAACTAGGATTTGAAACCATGCCATCTCATTTTAGGGCCTGCACCCTTAACTAAAATGTCATACTTCTGTCTTATTAGTGGTGAAATCTTCTTCCAAAAATTATGCCTCTCTCCTCTTTTCCCCACATTACCATTCCACCACTTTAAAAATCACACAAGAGCTAAGAGCAAGTATGGAAGAGACATTTTTGTCAAAAACCAGAAGCTTCACATTTAGATTCTTAAAGACTGCAAAGAGAATATATCATCATATTGTTCCCCTAAACAAATTAACAGCTATTAAGAAAATGATGTGGATTTGGAAAGTTTGCATTCTCTGATAAAAGAAAAAAATTTCCAGGGCATTTGGGTGGCTCAGTCCATTAAGCTTCCAGCTTTTGATTTCAGCTCACGTCATGATCTCACAGTTCGTGGGTTTGAGACCTACATCGGGCTCTGTGTGCTGAGAGCACAGTTTGCTTGGGATTCTCTCTCTCCCTCTCTCTCTGTACCTCCCCTACTCTTTCTCTCAAAATAAAAATGAATAAACTTTTTAATGGGAAAAATATGAAAATCAGATAAAAATATTTAAGAATACAGTAAGAAATTCTGGATTACTATTTGTGCTATCTATCAGATTATTTTTCTCTGGTTAGACCAAAAATTCGATGGAGACAAGTAATTCTTAAAACTAACTAAAAATGATGCTCTAAAATCACAATACAAGTGCCAAAGGAAAACCACTGAATATATACTACCCATTTATTACTCTGGAAACACAAATAGGCTTAAAAATTAATTCTCTCACTAACATGTAAGAAGTTAAAAAACAAAATACATAACACTCCATCCTACTACTTCCACCTTTATCATATATAACATCTTTCTCTTAATGATGGTGTTTGAAGTTCATGTTCCTATTCCATCTCTAAATGCTAACCATTTTTTCCTTCTTACCTAACATACTAAATAAAATAAGTTACTTTGCCTCATTGCTTTAGGAATAAAAACTTAGAACTGGGTATAGTGAGCTATATTCCAACAATCACCACAGTATATGTATTTGAGAAACGTTGTTTCAAGTAAATGTACATTCATGCATACACATGTGTCCAACAAGTATGTAGCTCTTTCAGATAATAGATAATGTATATCCTATTTATTCCTTCATTGTCCTATTTCATGGGTAAGCTCTTCCCATCATTTTTATTATTGTCTTTAAAAAACCTAATCACTAAACAATGTACTTCCTACAAGTGTCTATTATATTTCCTATATCCTGCATTTTACTGGAAGAACTGACTTAGACATTACAGCCCAAAGCTGATAAATAGGATCAGATCCTATAAATATTTACATTCGTGTAGATCCTGTGTGGCAGCATTTTTGGGTTTGTTAGAACTCATATGCACAGGAATTAAAACTCTGCAGTAAAAAAAAGGCATGTCTTAAATACTAACAGTTGTGTGGTCTCAGGAACATTGATTCCTCTAAACCTCAGTTTCCATATCTGAAAAATCGGGATTCTAGTAACAAACTATAGAAATGATCCCTGAAAGTATAGTCTTTGAAAAATGGGGATTCTAGAACAGATCTGTGACATTGACATGCAGTGTTTCTACTGCAGTGTCTGTTAACCCTAGAGCTCTTCAACAAATGACAGCCATTATTTTTACTACTATTTGTACCTAGCAGTATGGTTTATTTCAATACACTGAATATTTTTATACATAAATAGGTAGCCAATATAAATATATGGACTTAGTTTAACCTATTTTATTAAAAGCAATTATAAAGTACATAAATTATTATATAAGCTAACAAACATAAACCCCTTTAAACAAAAGTATTCTTGACTTAAAAATTCTGGGAGCTGCAAAAGGGATGAAAATAATAGTGGTCATAATTAATTTTGGCTGTAACAGACATTGTTGCCTTCCTCATAGTTATCTCCTCTCCCCTACTTCTTTTTTGAAAGAGCCTCAATTTTGTTTGGAAGTCTGTCCACTGCTTACCTGACGGTATAAATTCTGATTAGGCTAAGTCAAAAATACTGGAATAAACATAACCAAGGAAGTGAAAGACCTTTTATAAAACACTAATGAAAGAAATGGAAGATGACACAAAGAAACAGAAAGACAGCCCATGCTCAAGGATTGGGGGGAACAAATATTAAAATGCCCTTATTACCCAAAGCAACCTACAGCTTTAATGCAATCTCTATTAAAATACTAACGGCATTTTTCATATAACTAAAGCAAATAATACTAAAATTTGTATTAAACCAGAGAAAACCAAAAATAGCCAAAGCAGTCTTGAAAAAGAAGAACAAAGCTGGAGGTATCATAATCCCAGATTTGAAGATATAGTACAAACCTGTAGCAATCAAAGAGTATTACTAGCACAAATAAAGAACACGGAGATCAATGGAACAGAACAGAGAATTCAGAAAGAAACCCATGCTTATATGGTCAATTAATCTGTGCCAAAAGAGGCAAGAATATACAATGGGAAAAAGATAGGGGCGCCTGGGTGGCTCAGTCGGTTAAGTGTCCGACTTCGGCTCAGGTCATGATCTCACAGTTCATGGGTTCGAGCCCCGCGTCGGGCTCTGTGCTGACAGTTAGCTCAGAGCCTGGGGCCTGCTTCAGATTCTGTGTCTCCCTCTCTCTCTGACCCTCCCCTGCTCATGCTGTCTCTCTCTCAGAAATAAATTAAAAAAAAAAAAAAAAAAAAAGACAGTCTTTTCAACAAATGGTGCTGGGAAAACTAGGCAGCTACATGTAAAAGAATGAAACTGAGCCACTTTATTACATCATATACACAAAACCTCAAAATGGATTAAAGACCTAAATGTGAGACTTGAAACCATAAAACTCCTAAAAGAAAACACACGTGGTAATCTCTTGGACACCAGCTCTAGTAAGATATTTACGAATATGTCTCCTCAGAGAAGAAAGATAAAAGAAAAAAAATAAACTACTGAGGGGCACCTGGTGGTTCAGTGGGTTAAGCATCGGACTTCGGCTAAGGTCATGATCTCATAGCTTGTGAATTCGAGCTCAGCGATGGGCTCTGTGCTAACAGCTCAGAGATTAGAGTGTGCTTTGAATTCTGTGTCTTCCTCTCTCTCTGCCACTACCCCACTCGTGCTGTCTCTCATAAATGAATGCTAAAAAAGTTATTAAAAAAATAAACTATTGGGACTACACCAATATAAAAAGCTTTTGCACAGCAAAGGAAATCATCAACAAAAAGACAACCTACAAATGGGAGACAATATTTGCCAATGATTTGTCCAATAAGGGGTTAATACCTGAAGGATATAAAGAACTTACACAACTCAATACCCAAAAAGACAAATAATCTGATCAAAAAATGAGCAGGGGATCTGAACAGAATTTTTCCAAAGAACACATACATATGGCCAACAGACACATAAGAAGATGTCCAACATCACTCATCATCAGAGAAATGCAAATTAAAACCATGAGATATCACTTTACAACTGTCAGAATGGCTAAAATCAAAAACATAAGAAATAACTAGTGTTTATGAGGATAAAGAGAAAAAGGAACCCTTGTGCACTGTTGGTGGGACTGCAAACTGGTGCAGCCACTGTGGAAAGCAGTATGGAAGTTCCCCTAAAAATTAAAAATAGAATTACCATATGATCTAGTAATTCTGCTATGGGGTATTTACCCAAAGCAAACAAAAACACTTATTAAAAACTATATGCACCCTTATGTTTACTGCAGCATTATTTACAATAGCCAAATTATGGAAGCAATCCAAATGTCCAATGATAGATGAATGGATAAAGAAGACATAGCGTGTGTGTGTATGTATGTATATAACTACACACACGAGTATTCCTCGGCCATAAAAAAAAAAAAATGAGATCTTGTCATTTGCAACAGGGATGAACATACAGAGTATAGTGCGAAGTGAAATAAGTCAGGGAAAGACAAATAACATAGGATTTCACTCATATGTGAAATTTAAGAAACAAATGAACAAAGAAGAAAAGACAAAAACAGACTCTGAAATACACAGAACTAGTGGTGAAGGGGTGGGGAATGGAAGAAATAAAAGGGATTAAGAGTACCGTTTATCTCGATGAGCAATAAGAAATGTATAAACTGTTAAATCATATTGAACACCTGAAAGTATTATAACACTATATGAGAATTGTGCTTCAATTTAAAAAATAATCTTTAAAAAAATGGTGTGCATGTACTCAGGTCAATGATTTTCAAGAGAAGCACTGTTGGTAGCTCCTGGGAAATATTTCCTCCCTCTTAAAAGAAACCAAACACAGGGAGTAATAGTCCCTCTTCTACTGCTGGATTTTTCTAGATCCACTGCATCATGGGTGCATCATCCATGTGATGCCTAGAACTACAGTGGTCATCTGTACCTGTGAAGTGAGCCAGCCTGAGGATAAGCTGATAGGCAGAAGATGGAATCGAGAAAGAAGGAAAGAATTTGGGTTCTCACTGACAACGCTGAGTCCTTGAAATAACTACCTCTGTCTTCATGTTATCAAACTTTCCACTTATATGGGTTATGTCTACTGATACTTAGCTTGTAACAAATTAAAACTGAGAAAAATTAAAATACAAAATTATACAAATATATGTTCTATTACCTAAGAGAGCAAAGATATCATCACAGGTAGCGTAACCTCTTAGAAAACTGCCTAATACATTTGTGAGAGAACAAAAGCATAAAAGGCAAATAACATCTCAGCATTACTGGAAAAGAAATTTTGACACCACAGGTCCCTTGATAGAGTTTCAGGGACTCCCAGGGGAGCTTGGACTTCATTTTGAAAACTACTGAATTGAGCTACTTTGTAATGACTTTTAAAAAATTATTTGCTGCTGTAACCTAAATGATCAAAACGTTTCATCATTTTGATTGCTCAGTTGGTTAAACATCCGACTTTGGCTCAGGTCATGATCTCACGGTTCGTGAGTTCGAGCCCCAGGTCAGGTACTGTGCTGACAGCTCAGAGCCGGAAGCCTGCTTTGGATCCTATGTCTAACTCTGTCCCAACCCCGCTCACACTTGTCTCTCTCTCTCTCTCAAAAATAAACACTGAAAAGAAATTTTTAATTCCTAAAAAGAGAAATATCTTTACCTTTAGCACCAGACAATAATCTGTGGGTGCTTTGTATTTGTTCCGATAGTCCTGTCCATAATAAACATTGACATGATCCAGTTGGAGAAAGCACACCAGTTCTCGAGAGACCTAAGACAGAAACACCCAAAAGACTGAATTAACAATAATGTATAAACAAGCAAATATCATACCTGGTAACAGTTTCTAGTTGAGAATAAAAACTTTGCCAAGTGGAAATAGTGATATTTTGTAGATAACAAGACAGTGAGATTCTCTACAAATGTTCCTTCTTTAATCCATAATGCAACAAAAAGGAAGTCCATTTCACTTCCTGCCATTCACAATGAACACACTTGCTTGAAAAGGGTGGCATTCTAAAGAGACTTTAAATACAATATAGTATATTAAATACAACATAGTATAACAAAGCTCTTGAAAAAAATTTAAAAATCATGTAGTTCAGTGCTGGTAATGCATATCGCAAGTACAATGATTCCCAAGTCAGGGTTTCCTCACCTTAAATAGAGGCAACAAAATATACCTCTTAGGTTAGTGGTTAAGATTGGATTAGATGATGCAGCAAAGAGTTTAAAACAGTGCTGGCTGCTAGTAAGCACAGAAGTGACAGCTACCAAACAAACGGGCCCTCAGCAGGAGCCTATTATACCGGTGAGGCTGAAATGCCTAAAATTCCAAAAAGCTATTTTCCCCAAACAGTAATACCCAAAACCCACTGTGACAGAAGTTCCAAAAATAATAAATAAAAGTATGATTTCAATCATGGCAAGAGAATTGAGATGGGCCCAATGAATGACCGAAGTGTGAATACTTTCAGGTTTCTTTTTTTTTTTTTTTAATAACAGATCAATAAACAAAGCAATATTCTGGGTGTCCTAAAAGAGCTGAAACCATCAGAGCCTGGATTCACCCTGTCAGCATACTCATTACAAATTAAAATCAACTGCCATATGAGGAAGCTCAAAAGCCAACAGAAAGGACACACCTTTGCTTTTCCTTTAGGGACATAGTAGATGCCAGATGCTCGCAAGAGAAAATAACGCTTTTTCCAGGACTTTTTGCCATCATCTTTCAGCCACAGGACTCCTTCAATTTCTGGTACAGTTACAGAACTTCCACAAAAACATTCCTAAAATAAGAAGAGGATTTGTAAAGACATGTGATCTTTGGATTCTCAAAACAAAATTGTTTTTACCCTGTGAAATTCATGACACTATAATTAAACCAAAATGGGTCTGTAGTAAAACCATATTGCTAATTTTATCTCAGAACATTCTATTCTAAACATCATATAGATTTATTTTGAAACTATGATGGCTATCCCTATGAACTTTCACCTAACACTTTAAAAAGATTTGTTTTTAATGTTTCATTTTTGAGAGACAGAGTGTGAGTAGGGGAGAGGCAGAGAGAGAGGGAAACACAGGATCTGAATGAAGCAGGTTCCAGGCTCTGAGCTGTCAGCACAGAGCCCAATGCGGGGCTTGAACTCATGGGCCAGGGGATCATGACCTGAACCGAAGTCGAACACTTAAATGACCGAGCCACCCAGCTGCCCTTTTTTGTTTTAATTTGAGAGAAAGAGGGAGAGGGAGAGAGAGACAGAGAGAGACAGAGAGAGCTCGCGCACGTGAGAGCGCACATGCACAGGGGCGAGGGGCAGAGGGAATCTTGAGCAGACTCCATGCTCAGGGTGGAGCCTGATGCAGAACTCCATCCTATGACCCTGAGATCAAAACCTGAGCTAAAAATCAAGAGTCAGATGCTCAACCAACGGAGCCACCCAGATGTTCCTACCTAACACTGTTTTGAAGTAAGTTGAATTGTCAACTGAGCTGCATGTAACAGGATTTAAATGCATCTGTAAACAGCATACTAACACTAAATTTAATAAAAGTGTCAGAGCTAACATAAGCATTAGATTTTATTTTTTCTCCAAATTAACAACATATTTAGATTAGCTGTCAAACTAGATTTTAAAAGAAAGCAACATGCTGAGTAATTAAATTTTACAATTTAAAAATTACCAATTTATAGGAGTCTAAAACTAAAAGGGCATTTATTTCCTAAAGATTTAAAACTAAGTTGAAAGCAATGTAAACAAACTCAAAATTGTGAATTCCAATGTCTATATTAGATAAAAATATAATTTAAAAAACCAATCATGTATTTGGTAAAGAAAAATAGAAATCCTCACTAAATATTAACATAGAACATTTTGAGCCTACATTAACTTTTCTCTTTCCCAAGTACAGAGAAATCAGGAATTACAAAGAGGATTTTTAGTTGCAACTAGTATCACTATGAACAACTGAGTGCTGATCTTCATTTTCCTAATTGTATTATTGCTAAGTAAGAGTTTATTCTGGTTTTCAAATATGCTAATAACTTCTTTGATGTTTTTTTTTTAATTTATTTCTGAGAGAGAGAGAGAGAGAGAGAGAGGCAGCGTGAACAGCGGAGGGTCAGAGAGAGAGGGAGACAAAGAATTCAAAGCAATCTCCAGGTTCTGAGCTAGCGGTGAGCACAGAGCCGGACGCAGGGCTCAAACCCACGAACCGTGAGATCACGAGCTGAGCCGAAGTCAGACTCTTAATCGACTGAGCCACCCAGGCGCCCCACTAATAACTTCTTTGATTTTAGTTCTCTAAAATCACCAAAGGCCAAAAAGCTAAAAATTGAATTATGTTTGAATTTACTTTATTAAGATTAAGGTGTATTATGTGTGTGTGTATATATGTATGTGTATATCTTAAAAGGTCATGATTTTTAAAATTATTTGAGTTATTTAAAGGTAAGGCTTGAAATATTTTGTAAATAACTAAGTATATTCCAATTTCTCTTTGGGTGAGCAGATAAAGCACCACAATCATCTCCTTCATTGACCAGTCTTTTTCCTCTTCCTGTCTGCTCCTAACAGCTCATGACTCCTTTTTAGTTTACTAATACAATTACTTGGCAAAATAACAGATTTTAAGAGGTTCTTCTGTGGCCTAAGAGTCACATAGTTGAATTCTCCCCCTCAGGCTATGGTGGAAGATAGGCTTCTCTAGTTGTAAGTATAATTATGAATATATAGCATTGATATATGACTTTAAAAAGGTGCTTAGTATTTTAATGTGCAGGCAAAAAGGGGGTAAGGGGAATAAAGAGTCATACCTCCAACAGCACTTCTTTATTTCTATCTGCCATCTCAGCGGTTTCCTTTTTCCCCAGAAGATAATTCTGGAAAAATAAATAAATGAAAGTTAAGGAATAAATCCAACCTATTATTCCCTTGGAACAGGTACATATAGGATTTCTTCTAGAGATTTAACAATTGTGTCTTCTTGTACAGGATGAGGGGAGCACTGCTCTGAGAAGTAACTGGTGCATGAGCATCAGGGCTAAAATGCTTAAATGCTGGCGGCCTCCTTACTTTACCCAGTATCTTGAACTATTCCATATACTGCCCTCCCCCAAATCCTGAGGTGATACCACATGTAAGAGCTGGCAAATGTTTTGTACAACTAATGAAAGGAACTGAAAGGTTTATAAATTTAGTAGACTAAGACAAATTTCCTTAAAAGATGCTAAGCTTAACTGACCCCGATACAAAAAATTTATGTTCTGGCTTTAAAAGAAGAAATTTTCAATTCTCTGAGACTATCATAATATCATTTGCTTGACTCAACTGAAACCTGAATTCTAATTATTAGCCTTATAAAAAACTTTTTCACAATCACCTATAAAAAGATCTATTGATATTCCCAAAGGTGTACTGTTCACTAAAAATATGTGGTAAAGATGTGTCATGATTAAGCTGTCTGAAGGATAATTATTTAATACTTTTAACACTGCAACCATTTTTCATTACTTCCTTTTATAGTAGAGTTTTCTCTTACCTACTGATTTTTATAAAATATTTGTGTACTAGCAAGTATTAACTCAAACATTCTGAAATAAGCAAAGATAATTAAGCAAATAAATTAAGGTAACTTACAATAAAAAGTGGAATCATTTTATAATCAAGGTTATTGAGATTTTTCAAAAAGTCAAAAATAAAGTGTCAACTGGATAAATGGAGGAAGTAGAGAACTTAAATACGAAAGTACTTTTCTATTATAGATGAGAAGCTCACCAAATAAATGAGTTCAACAGCTCTGGATTACAAAGAGCAGAAACCTGGTATCTCCCTGGAGTTCCTTCTACTGCCCCAAGGGCCCACCCCATCTGGCTCTGTGAGACTGGTAACCTCTTTGAGGCCTGACACTGGGGACCCAGCAGACTTTCCACTTCAGTAGTGAATACTCCCATGGGGTTTTGCAACCAAAATGCTCCAACCAGGTGGCTGTCAGTTGTTTTTGTTTTTTTTTTTAACTTTATTAACTTAAAAGTAATAGAATAATGTAAGATGAACATTTAGAAATCACGATTTCTGGAAGTTATTCAGTCTCACCTGTGGGTTTTTGAAAAGTGCATATTTTTCTATACGTTCCATAAATATGAGCTTGTTTTGGCTATCTCTTGTCCAATTAAGAAGATTTTCAACCAAGTTTTCATGGTCTTCAAAGATTCTCTCTGTCCAAAGACAAAATATCAATACTTTGTTAGTATTCATCAGACCTGCATCAAAGATATACAACCTTGTGAAGTAATTCAGAGCAGAACCACAGAATTTTACCTAACATTATGCCCCCTGACCCTTGGAGATTGTCTGGGTCTTCCCTCTGTTTTCAAATAAGGAAACATGCCCAGTGGTGTTAATTGATTTCAGCAAAGTCACACAGATGCTACATGGAAGAATTGGGACTAAAATCTAGGTCTTGACTTTTATGTCTTTCTCAAGCCTTCAACCTTTCCCGTCCCACCCTTGAAAAAACAAAAACAAAACACCCCCCAGCATATTAGTTGGATTTTATAAATTATTATATTAAGGATTTCCAATAGTATTTAGTTCTTATCATTTTAAAAATTTCCAAGATGATTTCTTCTTTGGTCTACTGGTTTTATTTTACATTTAAATTTTTAAATGTATTTTCTAATTTCCAAATTCGGAATCAAAGAACATGTCTTATATATTGAACCCATATTCAAAGAACACATCCTAGATATGGATTTTTTGAAGTTTCCTGTCAGGTGCTTAGGGATTGACATTTGAATCCATTTTTGGAAATATTCCATTTCTGCTTGAAAAGAATGTATATTGTCCTGTTAACAGTGTTCTACATATGTCTCTTAGACCAAATTTATTTTTCAAATCTCCTATATCCTTTTTTGTCTGTTTGATTATACTGATCACTGAAGAGATTCTTAGGTGATAAAGTTCTACCACAAAGACTGGGTTGTGGATTTCTCCTTGTAGTTAACTTTTGCTTTCTACATTGTAATGCCATTATAACATTTAGAATGATTACATATTCCTGGTGAAGATGTGTGGTTTCCTTTCCTAGTGATGCATTTTGCTTAGTCTATTTTGTCTGATCTTAACATAGTTATCTTTCTTTTAGTGAGTATCTTCCACATTCCTTTTACTTTCAATCTTTCTGTGTCTTTAGGTAATAGGTCTTTTGCAAACAGGTGCATTTTGTATTTTGTTTATTCATCCTTTTTTTTTTTTTAATTTTTTTAATGTTTTATTTATCTCTAGGAGNCCACCCAGGCGCCCCTGTTTATTCATCCTTAATAACCTTTATTGTTTAATCAAATAATTGACATTTCTTATAATTTCTTTTCACCATTTTATTTTGGGTACTTAGTAGTCCCTTGTTTTATTTATTCAACAAATACCGAGTGATCCAATACTATGTTTGAAGCACTGTGCCATATATGATTAAGTAATAGTTTCCTAACACTGTAACCAATTGTAATAGAGAAATATTACATATATGGGTCTTTAACCTATAGCCATGGATATATTCTAAAAAATAGCATCCAAACATTTTCTGTGTACCATGAATGCCTAATCTATAAACTTAAACTTTTCTAATTCTGTAAGAATAGTTATGAGCATTATTAGAATATATTTTATACATGTTAATAAACTAATAACTATGGTTTAGTTTGGAGGAGATGTATGTGGGTTCTGAGACAAAGGAATACTTAAACTTTTATTTCTCTGCAAACTGCTATGAAATATTTAAAGATATAAGAAGTAGTAAGAGCAATGCAAATACTTTTTAAAATAAAATAGAAAGTTGAAATTGATTACTGATTCAATAATACCTAATAAAGTAATAATTGCTAGGTTGCTATAATCACACATTATAAAAAGAAAACTTTAAGAGTCAATGATGGCATTAAAAATGAGGAACTTTTAAAATTAGAAACCACCACACTAAATTACAAATCATAGAACACTAAGATTTAGTTCATTTAGGTAAAAATAAAAAAGACGTGCTTTATGATTTCCCTAAAAGCCAAATGCTGGTCTAAAGAATTCAGAACAGGGGCACTTGGGTGGCTCAGTCAGTTATGCATCAGACTTTGGCTCAGCTCATGATCTCATGGTTTGTGGATTCTAGCTCCCAGCCTGGAGCCTGCTTCTGTTTCTGTGTTTCCCTCTCCGTCTGCCCCTCCCCCACTCACATTCTCCCTCTCCCTCTCTTTCTCAAAAATAAACATTTAAAAAAAAGAAAGAAAGAACAAGATGTGTTTTAAATAAAATAAGGAATTCAGAACAAATGTGAATAAATATAACAATTTTTAGCAAGTGTATCTATCTATGCAGTAACTTGAAGGGAAAACATATTTTGTTACTTAAAAAAAGAAAAGCTGTTTTAGCCATAAGATTTGAGGTGAACAGGGAATGATATTGTATTCAAAGAAATCTCAAAACACTTGATGGAAAAAAAAGGTAGTGTATAAAAGCCAAAGTTATATACAGAAAAAAAATACATATAGATGTCTCAAAGTGTTTTTTGTTAACATGAAAACTGTTAGAATTACATAGAAATGAAAAAGTAAGAAAAGCAATTATATTACTAACCCATCTGTAATTCAGAGATGGTTTCTACAAGTGACCAGTCTAAACTATAACCGCAGTGGGACTTGTCCATTAGGTTGTCCAGCACTTGCCTCACCGTCTGCCTCTCATCCACCATCATTGTTTTAGAACTGTCGTCAGACATATGAACTCTGATCACCAACTATAACAGATAAAAAGGAAATTAAATACAAACCAAAAATAGGCATTCTAGAAATTTCTTCCAATATCAAGCAATGTTCTGTAATGTTCTTAAATATATAAATTAAAACACAAATAATGACTTTATTATGCAAGAAACTTTAAAATTAGGTATCAAATAACCTACCTAAACAAATTTAAAGCATTTTAAAAATTATAATAAAGGTAAGATTATCATAAAAGTATTGTGTTTTAGTTTTTTAGGAGAATTTAAAACAAAGTTATTTCTTTATAATACATCTTATCTCCAAAAATACATGTGAAAAAATATTAGGAAGAAGTACCCCTCTCTCTCTCCATACCTTAGAAGTATGTTATATAAGCAAGGCAATTCTTTATCAATCTGATTTTAAAAATCCCAAACCAGGAAAACGCCCAAATATCACCTTTTTCACTTGAGCCTCTTTAATTTTCTCCAGGGCAACTCTGATCTTCTCAGCTTTCAATTTTGCTGCCTGTTCTTCCTGTGAACACAAAGCACTTCAGATATACTAATGCTAAAATAATGAGAATTTCTGAAACTTTTTTTTATCTTAAGGATGTTTGTCAGCATTGAATTTCAGTAAGAATATAACTTGAGCCACTTATATAGAGCACATTTAAAAAATAACCCTGTTCACTAAGTGAAAACAGACATATTACACAGAATATTTTTAAGATGAAGACTTGAAGATCTATTATAAGACCAGATTCTACCTTTTAGAGAAAAAGAAATCTGTGGTATAGTAAATCTGTCCGTCTGAAGCAGAAAAACTTTAGGTTCTGGGGTAGGAGAAACAGGAATGTATAACAAGCTATGTGTGGATCTGCCAGTTTGTCACACCTACACAATCCCTCAACTCTGAATTAACGCTCACCTCTGAAGTCTGGGCAATCTTTTGCATACTAATGTTTTGTTCTGTTACACTGAAAATGTATCTTCATTATAAATAGCAAAAAAACAGTATTGATTTATTTCTTCGCAATGACATAAAAATCCCTAATAAAAAAGATAGGTATGTTCTCATTAATATACCAATATAGATAGAGAAGGATGCATTATACTCTAGGCTTAATTCTGCCTGAAAAATATACAATATAATCAGTGTCTTATGTCAATAAGACAAACTCAAATTTGTTTCTATTAATTCAGTGATGAAATTTTTAAAATTTCAAATATAATTTCAAATATAATTTTCCAAATATCTAATTTCTAGCAACTTAAATTTATAAAATTTAGACTATAAGTAGTAATAAAATTATCAAGAATTATAACTATAGTTACACAATTTAATTTTTCCTAAAATAACACAGTACTGCAATTCTGGTACTTACTTGTACTTTCCAGCAATAAGCCATTGTACACTGTAGCCTTAATCTCCAGTTGAGAAAAACTCATGTAAGTAAATCTTTACTTACAAAAGATTACTTTCTAAGCTCTTGGTTACTCTGGAAAATATCTAATAAAAATATACACTGACATCTTACACATTTCTGTATTTAATATAAGACTTAAAACAAAAGAAAAACATGGTTGTATCAGCCAACTTTACCTGCTCTGGATTATGATTAAAAAAATACAATCCATGTGTTATTCACAAAAAAGCTAAAGCTTCCAGAGTCAAAAACAAAAACGAACTTCAATTCATTTATAAGATATATTATTCCCTGTTCTCCTAAATTCTGTTGGCTTTCTTGTTTCTGAACTGTTCTCTTTCCATTTCACACTCTAAGCTATCTTCCCTCATTTCAAGGTTAAATAGTTACTACTCTGTAGAACAGAGAAGAAAACAGTGGTTAGAGAAGACACTGGGCTCCTTTGCCAGAAACTGGATCCTTTTCAAAGAAAGGAGCCAGTGAATTAACATAATAACCAAGGCGTGGAAACACTACCTTGTAAACCCAATTAGACAGGGAACAAAGAACTTTAACAATGGAGGGCGTAAGATAAGACTTGATTTTTAGACTATTCTAGGTATATTCATTTGATGAAAGGATTAAATCATTATAGCCCCCTTTATGCAAATAAACAACATAAAATATGTTGCCTGTATATTTTACAGCAAGTTTTTCTTTTCAATGCAGGCTACACACAGTGAGAAAACTATACTACTGTCATTAAAACTCAGTTTCTAGAATTCTGTGTCTTAGAGAAACAAATCATTATTAAATTACCAAACCGTGTTTGGTACACACTACTCTAGAAAGGAATTTTGAATACTAGCATTTCCAGTGGTTTTTATGAAGTCAGTTATTTGACACTTTTTTTTGGAAGAGGAAAGACGGATGCAGGAGTGTTATAAATGTTTTCTCAATGGGATAATGATCTTATGTTCCTCATGGCTCATTTCCCACATCTTTGTAGTAGTATGAATGGCTGTTACAGAGAAGAAAAATTTATCAAGGCATATTTTCAAGTTTTACTTCATGTCTCTAAAAAGCATATTTAAATCTCAAAGTCTGTGAGGGAAGACTGATATGCAAAATCAATGCTTTGTGTATATGGAATATAAACATGAACTTCTAAAAGGCCAAATTCTTTTATAATATTATAATTATTCTGCAGAAGTTAAAAATATTGTTCCCAAAGCCAAAAAACATTTTTAAAAGAAAAAGAATATTCAAGAAGATAAGACAAGCCACAGACTAGGAAAAAATATTTGCAAAATATTTATCAGACCTATATGATAAAGGACTATTTATCTAAAACAAAGAACTCTTTTTTTTTTAATTTTTATTATTTTTTAATATTTTTATTTATTTCTAGGAGAGAGAGGGAGAGACAGCGTGATCAGGGGAGGGTCAGAGAGAGAGGGAGTCACAGACTGAAACAGGCTCCAGGCTCTGAGGTGGCAGTCAGCACAGAGCATGACGCGGGGCTCGAACCCACGAACCATGAGATCATGACCCAAGCGAAAGTCGGACGCTCAACCGACTAAGCCACCCAGGCGCCCCAAAACAAAGAACTCTTAAAACTCAAGAAAATGAACAACCCAATGAAAAAAATGGGTAAAAGACACAGACGGACAATTCACCAAAGAGGATACACAGATGGTTAAAAAGCCTATGAAAAGATGCTCAATATCATATGTCATTAGGGAACTGCAAATTAAAACGAGATACCACTACACAACCTATTAAAATGGCTCAAATCTAAAACACGTGAAAACATCAAATGCTGGTAAAGTTGTGGATCAACAGGAACTCACATACATCGTTGATGGGAATGCAAAATGGTAACAGCCACTTTGGAAGATAGTTTGGTGTTTTTTTATAAAACTAGACATGTTCTCACAATATGATCCAGTAATCATGCTCCTTAATATTTACCCAAATAAGGTGAAATTTACCTCCACCCAAAAATCTGCACACAGATGTTTATAGCAGCATTATTTGTAAATTTGCTAAAACTTGGAAGCAACCCAGATATCCTTCAGTAGGTGAATGGATAAAACTGTGTTACATCCAGACAATGGAATATTACTCAGTGCTAAAAAAAAAAAAAAAAAAGCCATGAAAAGACATCGAGGAAACTTGAATGCATATTACTAAGCGAAAGAAGCCATGGGGTGCCTAGGTGGCTCAGTTGGTTAAGCGTCCAACTTAGGCTCAGGTCATGATCTCACGGTTCGTGGGTTCGAGCCCTGTGTTGGGCTCTGTGCTGACAGCTAGTTCAGAGCCTGAAGCCTGTTTTCCGATTCTGTATCTCCCTGTCTCTCTGACCCTCCCCTGCTCACGCTTGTCTCTATCTCTCAAAAATAAATAAAACATTTTTTAAAAATTAAAAAAAGAACACAACCAGTGCTACCTTTTGAAGCACTGATATAAAGTCACTCAATTTTAAGATTAGTTTAAACACAGTTTTTCCACAGGCTAACAGGAGAAATGACACACTACAAGAAAGGATTAATGAAACAAGAGATACAGTGCAACCATTTAACATATATTAAACCACTTAGATTTCCTAGCCATCAATAAGAAGCCACCTTTATGTAAAGCACCTAGGTGGGGCTATTTAAAAAAATGTTAATGTTTATTCACTTTTGAGAGAGACAGAGTGTGAGTGGGGGACAGGCAGAGAGAGAGGGAGACATAGAGTCTGAAGCAGGCTCCAGGCTCTGAACTGTCAGCACAGAGCCTGATGCAGGGCTCAAACTCATGAATCATAAGATCATGTGACCTGAGCAGAAATCAGACGCTTAACCTACTGAGCCACCCAGGCACCCTAAGTGGGACTATTTTAACATACAAATTCAGCCCTTCCACTTGCTCAAAATACTACTCTTGATCTGTTTTAAAACTATTTTCAAATGCAAATTTAAGAGGTAAATGCTTAATTTCCACCTAGGCCAATTTTAGTTTATTCTTCTCCAATTTATTAACAAGGATAATCCTTGCTAGAAGCTTTTTGAGAAACAATTGATCAAGATGCCTCTTACTTTTAGAGTCTGAATATCATCACTGGAGCAAAACTGAAAATAAAAATATTTATATCAAATTGCAAGAGCATCAGATTTTATGCTTCTTATGGATAACCTCTTCCTCAGAAAGCTTGATTTTTACCCACATTACCATGTAATGTAGTAAAGATATGGTTTTGACCCTAACAACCTAGAAGAGGAAGAAACTGTTTTAAAGAGCATACAGTATACAATAAAGATCAATAAATCTTTGTTGATACGTTTAGATTATATAGTAATAAGACATGGTAGTTTATAAAGGCAATGCAAGTCTGTGTTCAATGTCTGCAACACAACTTCAATACAAAGAACAAAGCTTTATTCATCTATGTTCTCTTCTTTTTGTTAATGCAGAAACCCGCAGGTCTTACTTAAGCCTTCTCTGCCCCTTATCTTTTGACTATACCTTTCTTCATGTTGTTTGTCCCACCGCCATCCTAAACATAAGTAAAAGGTGTCTCACACATATAACAACTTCTTCTACCCTGTCTCTTAAGAGAGCAAAAGACAACCCATTTTCTACCTGAAAAACTCCTGTGTGGCTATCAATAACCATCAAATGCCAAGCCTCTTCAAATTTACATAAAGAACAAAAACTCAGTGAAGATCTTCAGATTAAATGAAAGCCAATGCTGTGGTTACAAAGTGCTGAAGCATTCTCTTTAGTGTAAAAATTAGAATACTCACAGAAAGAGTGACAGTTGCTAAGAGATGGTCAATGAATTCCTTCAACTAAGAAATTATTAGGGCTTTGATGGTTCAGAACAAATCCAATTGAAATTAAGGGGCTAAAAAGTGGTTAACAGTTTCTTTGGGATCTAATTTCACATTTTACAAAAAGTTATGTAAATTTAAAAAGATCCAAAGGAAACCTGGAGTGGTAAATAGTTCACTGTCCATGAAATGTTCTACCCTTTAATACTTAGAACTAAAATAATAATAGTTATAACTAGTTTATTTCCTTGAAGAAATCAGGACATTTAACATTAACTGAACACCTACAACTTGCCTCACACTATGAGGCATTGTTACACATGGGTCTCATTTAACTCTCAATTATGCAAGGCCATTATCATGATTATATCCATTATACTGATTAATTAAGGCCCAGAAAGACTAATCTTTCTATGATCATACAAGTAGTTAACCATATGACTAACTACTTGCTCTCTCCACTATAATGTCATAGTTCCTTTTTTTCTTAAGGGTTATAGCACAAACTTACGGGAAAGCAGTAAATAAAAACTGCTTGTCAAAAATAAAAGTCTTGGGGTGCCTGGGTGGCTTAGTCAGTTAAGCGTCCGACTTTCGCTTAGGTCAGGATCTCGCGGTTTGTGGGTTCAAGCCCTGCGTCGGGCTCTGTGCTGACTGCCAGCTCAGAGCCTGGAGCCTGTTTCAGAGTCTGTATCTCCCTCTCTCTCTGACCCTCCCCTGCTCACGCTCTCTCTCTCTCCTAGAAATAAATAAAAATATTAAAAAACAAAACAAAAACAAAAATAAAAGTCTTACAGTAATATAACAGCACTTTTGTAACTTCTCTGAAGAAAATGGTGGTTAACATTATAATAGTCCTCAGAAGTCACTAAAGGACCTTTGTGTTATATGACAGATGTTTGTTGAGACTATGCAGGCTTGGATCTGAGTGCAGGGGAGAGTTCCTGCTCTCAGGGAGCTTACATTTAATAAGAGATAAGATAATAAAGAAACATAGGATAAGTCAGTCAGGAATATGTCCTTTGGAAAAAAAGAAAGCAGGGTAAGGGAGTAAAGAGTGACAAAAACACATTGTTAGATGAGGAGGTCAAGGAAAGCATTTGGAAAGCATAGTACCCAGAGTTTTAAAGGCATCAGATCAACAATGTGTCCTTTGCCCACTGCTCCATTTATGGCAAAATTGTTCTGTGCTGGCACTAATGCCATTCTTAGAAGAAGCTGGTTGGTACTGTTTTTGCGGAGGTTCCCTGCTCAGAACTGTATTTAGGATAGTTCATTAATAGCAGCATAGGGACAACTGGATTTACAATGGAAAAAATAAATAATAAAACAAAACACTACCTTTGCTGCCTTGGCCTAAGCACAGGGCTACTATGTTCATTCTACTGTGTACTAATCACTGGGTGTCACAATGTCCTAGTTTGGAAAAGTGCATATGAGAGGTAGGTCATAACTGGGGCATGATGCTTTTTGGGTAAAGGGAAACAGGTGGCCACAAAGGTGGCATGCAAGAGGTATAAATTCATTTTAATTTCAAAACAGCCAAATGTTCTGGTATTGAGGGCACTGACATTGAGAAGCTCCTGCAGCGTGGGTTATCTGGGAATTTCTACCACTTCCCTGACTCCATGCCCCATGTGTTTAGGTTCTATGCTAGTAAGTCACATTCCTGCTCAAATATCTTGTTGTATATAAGCAGGGACAAAACTGGAGCCAGATGTTGGTTATATACACCAGCAGTTCCAACACCTGGGTAATGGGAGAAGAAGAGATAATCCAGGGAGAGATGGCTCTGATGCTGTAGTTGGGATCACTGTCTCTTGGGCAGAGGAAGATGAGAAGTTACTGACTGGGTAACTCTCCCTGTGGTAGGACCTTTGTATTGTTCACTGCCAAGTCTCCAGCGCTGTGAACATAGCAGGTATACAGCATATGTCTGTTGAATGGATGAAGTTATTCTCTTCAACAGTTTGCCACTACATTTAGAAAAAAATAGAAACTCCTTAGCATGCCGTGAATAACCTGGTTCCTGCCCACTTCTCCAAACCCAAGTCAAGACACTCCTATCTTCATTCAACTACTGTGGCTTCAGCAACATAGCTTTTTTTTCAGCTTCTCAAACCCGTCTAATTCTTCTCCCTGAGCCTATCTATACAGAACACTAACCTTCACCCTCAAGTTCTTCTTTTCATCCTTTAATCTTCAGGTTAAATGTTACCCCGTTAGAAGGGTCTTTTCTGATCTTACCATCTAAAAGAAATGTACCCCTCATATTCTCTCCAGCATTCTCTATTGTTTCACTTTTTTTCCTCCATAGTATTTAACATGATTTAGGATTTGTTTACACTTGCTTATTAATTTTTTTTATCTATTTTCCTAAGCAGACTGTGAACTCTTCAGAGTAGGGGGATATGTCCATTTTATACAGTTATATCCCAGCCCCTAGCATAGTACCTAACTTAACAAATATTTGTTCAATAAACAAACAACAGAAATGGTAAAATGTTACATCTGAGTGCAGAGTACAAAATGGACTGGGGGAAAAAAAGGCAAGAATGAAGAGACCAGTGTGGTAGCCTGATAAGAGGTAGGAGCCTATTTTAGGGCGGTAGCAATGGGAATAAAATGGATGGGTGAGCCTAATCCTGCAAATTCTTCTTTGGAACTTTAAGATAATAACAGAGAAGAAAGGCACTATTATCGATGGTGTCGAGGACTCACACCTGGGTAACCAGGACAGTGGCAGCATTCTGTATAGAAACAGAAATGTCACAAGAAGGACATAAACTGTGAGGCCCTAGGGTAAGTGTGAGTAAGGAAGCTAGAGATCTGTGGAAGTGGAGGTACTGGAAAAATGCTGGTAGTCTCTAAGAAATGCTTGATAGCCATCTGGAAATATGTTGCTCTCAGGTAGAGATGTCATTTAGAACAGAGATCCTAGTTGAAGCTATGAGTGTAGATTCTGGGGAGAGAGAGAGTAAACAGAGTAGGAGCTGAGGACAGGAAAAAAACTTTGATATGGTTATAAAGTATAACATGGCTATTATCTGCTTAGAATTCTACATTTTCCTATTGTAAGCTGCTTCGACCCCATTCCTAGGTCACTTTATTTTTATTTATTTCTAGGAGAGAGAGAGAGAGAGAGACAGCATGAGCAGGGGAGGGTCAGAGAGAGGGAGTCACAGACTGAAACAGGCTCCAGGCTCTGAGCTGGCAGTTAGCACAGAGCCCGACGTGGGGCTCAAACCCACGAACCGCGAGATCATGACCTAAGCGAAAGTCGGACGCTTAACCGACTAAGCCACCCAGGCGCCTCATCCTAGGTCACTTTAAAGAGAAACTCAAGCAAGAGAGAGGATTTCACCGCTGACTCGTGGGCCTTTGAGCTGCTCTTCAGAGAAATTTTAATTTTAGCCTTATTATCCTCTTTCACAATACTTTTTTTTATACAAGAGAGTTTATTTAAAAAAAAATTTTTAATGTTTTGTTATTGAGATAGAAACAGAGCACGAGTGGGGGAGGGGCAGAGAGAGAGGGAGACACAGAATCCAAAGCAGGTTCCAGGCTCTGAGTTGTCAGCACAGAGCCGGATGCAGGGCTTGAGCCCACAAACCATGAGATCAAGACCCGAGCCGAAGCTGGATGCTTAACCGACTGAGCCACCCAGGCACCCCTTAATACATTTTTTTAAAAAAAAAACCTTCAGGCACAATAACTTAGACACATTACCCATAATCACCATACATATTCCAAAGAAACTGTAACCAAGTCTGACACTCTTGAATTTAACATTTAAATAAGATAATGAAATAAAAACATGACTTGAAAAGAGGTAAAAATCTATTCAGCTTCCCTATTCTGTTAATCCTTAGTTAATAAAGACAGTGGCTAAAGGATTTTAAGTTGATATAAAATATCAACCCAGTGAACATCCAGCTGGACTGATTCAAACCATTCTGAGGGCAGAGAATTGAGAAATTAAAATTGCAGCCCTTTCTTCCAATCTGATTAAACTAATGCAAATTAAAGTAAGATTGTTTATATAAATAAATGCTTTAATTAATAAGGTGTTTATAATACAAACAAGAATTAGAAAACAAAATTTGTTAAAGAAACTCAGAGTATGGATAACCACTAGTAAGAAAAGTTAAAGCAATGTTTTTAGGCTTTAAAATGAAATAAAATGTTAAACTAGAAAACGTGTGACATACTTAGGAGATGGTCAGGTCATTTACAAAAGTTAAAACTTAGTGAAAAATTACAGAAAATATTTTCTACTCAATATTTTCTGGTATTGAAAGCAGAATATTAAGTCATTAGATCTTAAGTCATTAAGATCAGTAAATAATTACCTTCAGTAAGGGAAAAACTACTAACAACAAAAGTGCTGAAATAAGAAAGTACAACCTGAGAAATCTGAGAGCACAATCAAAACTAGAAATTATATTCTACCTAAAAGACAATAAATATTTACATGCAGGTGGAAAGAAGAAGTATCACCTTGGTCAGCAAATGAGAAGGTTTTCCTGCAATGTTTCTCAGAAGAAGGGAGGTTTCCCTGTCCAGATAGGAGTGCTTGTGCAGAAAAAGAGAGAAAAACAAAAAAGGCAACAGAAGTCAGCGGAGGTTTTATGTGTTTAAAATATAAAGTAGACAAAGAATGATTCTCTACCATTAATCTCATGTCTCTTTCCTACAGTGAAATGTGTCCATAAGAAAACTTGGGGAAAAAAAAGAAGATGAAAAGGATGGGGAGGCAGACACCATCTATACCAGTAGGCATGCTCTAGCAGACTCCTGGTGGCCCCTCACTCCTGAGAAAATGGACCATGCACTGCACAGACCACAGAGCCAGTTTGTCTTCTAGGGCAATGTTTGTGAGTGCTGGGCACATGGCACAGATAAGTAGGTGTTGAAGACCAATGACTAAAAATATTCCTTCCTCTTATTAAAGCCTAAAGACCTGTATAGCTTTAGGTAGTATATTCTCATGAAAACAGAACAAGTCTGTATCATTTCAAAAACTCTGCAAGTATTTCTGATCAATTCAACGATAGCCACACCAAGAGAAAAATGTCCATAAATGTTTTGCCTAGTGAATATCACTAGGGTATCTTATTAATTCACTCATTATACCAGTACTAATAGGACTATATTGCATAGTACAGGACTTACATAGCCAACAAATGACATGAACAAAATATTAAGTATAGTTCCTTTAAACTAATTCAAGCATTTAATATATTTTCAAAAGAATGATTTGTGAATAACAAAGTCCCTAACTATCCTTTTCCCCCTTAATAACTTTTTAGTAACATGTTCAAGGTAAGTTTATACAATTGTTTAAACTCACAGAGTATAAATTATAGCTGTTTCCATATATATGTAATTCAAACTTCCCTGTCCCTAAAGAGTTCTGAATTAGAATTTATTTTTTAAAGCTATGTAGTTACTAACCACCATTTAAAATAATACACTGGCACAGCTGAGTGGAGTTACAGAAAATATTCTATGATGTTACATTTTATAAATCTAACTGTATATGAAGTTATTCTTGAGAAAAAAATTCTTTGGAAAGAAATTTAAGTAAACTAGAGTAGCACCCATTCTCAGAAAGCTGTCACATATAATAAAACATACTACTTCTAAGACTAAGTTAATGTTCTATTAAGATTAATCTTCTATTAATTCTAATCTTAATTCTATTCCAAAATTAGAAACACTGTTCCAGAAAACAATATTAACTAATCTTTGCTCAATCTATACTACATTGAGTTGAATTTGCTATATAGTATTTGTCTATATATAATTTTTTGCTTTAATACAAAATGAACCTTGTAAGTATACCTGCCCCTTTCACCCACTCCTGCAAAAAAACAAAGAAAAAAAACTAAGGTTAAAAAAAAAGGAACATATTAAGATTAGCACCCACAGGATCAAACAATAACAAGAACAGAGACAATTATTTCTAGGTTCTCATTTACCTTAAATGGTCTAATCCTCCTAAAGGAATAGGTTAGTTGGTTTATCCATAAAGACGCAAGGCAAGAGAAATTTCTAAAAACTCAATTTAATTAATTGTTGAGGTTAACAACCCACTAAGACCAAGGAGATAACTGGGAAGGACAATTAAAAAGAGCAACTATAACGTTCACTGCTCTTACATTCATTTTTTGCTACTCACATGTAATGGGAACAATTTTTTTTTATTTTTAAAAAAATCATTTATTTATTCATTGATTCATTCATTGATTCATTTATTTGAGAGAGAGAGAGAGAGAGAGAGATACCACACATGCGAGGAGAGGGGAGAAGGGCAGAGGGTGAGAGAAAGACTCCCAAGCAGGTTCCAGGTTCAGCACAGAGTCTGACATGGGGCTCGATCCCATGACCCTGGGATCATGATCTGAGATGAAATCAAAAGTCAGATGCTCAACCAGTTAAGCCACCCCTGGTGTCCCTGGAAACAAATGTATTCTTACACAATATGTAAAATACACAGAAACCTATTTCTTAAAACCTTACTCTTATTTCCTTTATCTTAAAGATTACTTTTTCAGAAAAAGATTCCCCAAGTTGAATATCAATATTCAGGTAATTATATTTCAAATTTTTAAAAAATAGATCTGCTTCATGCCTTCAAAATGAACTATTATTTGTGAATATAATTCCAGACATTAAATTCGAGTTTAAACTTAAAAATCATACAGGATTTACTCAATTAGCTTTCAAAAGCAAATCATCTCAAGACTTTAAATCACTAAAAAAGAAACCTGTGATCTAGTCATTGAGAAACAATGATATCTAACTGTATTTGTTTAAAGAACTTGTAAATAGAAGTTATCCATTTAAAAATATTAAAAGGTTTGGGGCGCCTGGGTGGCTTAGTCGGTTAAGCGTCCGACTTTCGCTTAGGTCATGTACTCGCGGTTCGTGGGTTCGAGCCCCGCGTCGGGCTCTGTGCTGACTGCCAGCTCAGAGCCTGGAGCCTGTTTCAGTCTGTGACTCCCTCTCTCTCTGACCCTCCCCTGCTCACGCTCTCTCTCTCTCTCTCCTAGAAATAAATAAAACATTAAAAAAAAAAAATATTAAAAGGTTTGGGTGGCTCAGTGGGTTAAGTCCCTGACTCTTGATTTCCACTCAAGTCATGATCTCACAGTTCATGAGATCCATCCCCATGTCAGGCTCTGCACTGTCAGCCTAGGATTCCCCCCCACCACTCCTGCACTGTCCCTACCACACTTGACACAAGCTCTCTCAAAACAAACATTAAAAAAAAAGAAGAAAATATTAAAAGGTTTAAACAGTCTAAAATAAAAGGGAGATAATCATTATATTATCATAGCTGGTATACCAAAAATAATCCACATCCAAACTCAGACCACAAACAATAGCTGAACATGATCATAAATTACTTTGTGCTTGTGAGAGTCACATAGGTATTCACTGCTTACTCACTAGCTGGGAGGGAAGCCAGGCCTGCACGTTTCCTCTATCTAAGTTTCAGGTCGTTGTAGCAGAAAAATGAAAACCTAGAAACCACAAGCAGCAAACTCCTTCTTTCAATAAATGCCTTACTTTATCTTCCCCTAATGGTGCCAGTCATATGTTGCCCTAGAATTCCTCAGAAAGTGTGCCAGGGTGTGAGAATTGGTCACTGGAGAAAGAAGCAAGACGGATGAGAAGAGTGGTATGCAGTTGGAGGACTGACTGAGAAAAGCAAAGGCCACAGTGGTTTGTGCAAGTCCTTAAATTAGGCTTCTGTCATGGCACATGCTACTGGTAACAAAAATGCACATCACTTTAAATAGGGCCTTCCTGATTTTCTTTCATTCGCCACTAACAATACAAAGTCAGTGGCTTATTTTTAATTCATTTTGTTGGTTTATTAGCTTATTTTCTTTCTTGCATTTTCCTCTCTATTTTTTCAATTATTGATTAGATTGCGACCTTGAGCCTAGAGCTATGTAAGGCACTGGAAATGCAAAGGCGGCCAGAAAAGGCATTCATTGCTCTCACAAAGCTTAGAGTCTAACAGGGAGATAAACTGTCAACTATAATACAATGTGTTAAGTTGTATGAAAGCAGGTAGGAGGTGGAGTACCTAATGAAAAATCAGGGGCTGAGAAAGTATTTCTCAAAATGCTTAGAGTCCTAGAAGATGAGTAAGAAGCAGCTAGGGATGTTGTGGGAGGTAGAAACAGAACAAATAGAGATATTAGAGGCTCTCTCTACACGGTGGTAGTACTGCCTTCAAGGAGACATTTCAGAAAATGGGGATGTTTTGGGCTGTTACAATGAAGAGGAGGAAGGTGTTATTGGTATTTATTAGGAGGGAAACAGAAATGCTGGATGCCCTGCAGCATGGAACAGTGTCACATAATAAACAGTAAAAGTCCCTCATCATACATGAACTTTTACTGTTTTAATATGGAAGATCATACATATGGGAAATACGGTTTCTAAAAATCTGAGCTTAGAACCCAACTCCACTTTACATACAAATACAATGTATTTTGTGTAATTTTAATATCAATGACTCTTCCAAGAATGCTAGTTACCTTGTAAAATAAATTGGGGGAAGTCTGCACTTTTCTTTTGTCCGAAGTTTATTCATTATGTTGGAAAATCATTTCACCAACAGAAACCTAGCTTGTAGAGTTGCCAATACCAGAACTGGCAGTATCACTGGCAGTGTGCACTCTGTCACATGCAAGTAAATGACAGGAAAGATTTGAAATTCCTTTTAACAAAATTGAGAACTAAATACTATTAAATTAATGAAAAGACATGGAATTCAAGAATTACTCTGAGTTTTAAGATTAAAGACTAAAAATATTCTATATTACTATGTCTTATTTAAAATAATTATAGCATAATGAGGAATCTAACTGTAAAAATATCAAATATCAAAATAATTTTATTACTGCCTCATCCAATTTATAAGACAGGCAATGATTTTATCACAATTAGAAATAAGACTCATTTGTAAAAATTTTATACTTCCCCATTTTCTTTTCTTTGAGTCTATAAATAGCTTCACCACATTATCCCTACTTCAGTTAAGGCTATTTTCCTTTCTCTATTACCATATATAGGTATGTTTTGTTTGCAATTATTTGTCATAAAATGTTTTAGTCCTAGGTCCACCCATATTTCGCTTTCTTTTTTCTTGTAAAAAATGATTTCTGATTGGCTCACTTCTCTTAAACCCAAATTATAAGTGGGCATATGATTATGTCATTATGTCTGTTTCTTTTAATTTTTTTTAATGTTTTATTTATTTCTGAGAGAGATAGAGATTGAGAGAAAGAGAGAGCGAGCGAGCGCAAGCATGTGAGCAGGGGAAGGTCAGAGAGAGAAAGGGAGATACAGAATCTGAAACAGGTTCCAGGCTCTGAGCTAATTGTCAGCACAGAGCCGGACGCGGGGCTCGAACCCACGTACCATGAGATCATGACCTGAGCCGAAGTCGGACGCTTAACCCACTGAGCCACCCAGGCGCCCCTGTCATTATATCTTTTAAAACAGCAGTGGTCATACATTTAAAAACTGAAAGATAATTATATCTTTTTGGTTATTCTCCATCATGGATGTTAATTAGGGCATTAAATTTGTTTAAAAAAAAATTTTTAATGCTTATTTTTGAGTCAGAGACAGAATGTGAGTGGGAGAGGGGCAGAGAGAGACAGGGAGACACAGAAATCAAAGCAGGCTCCAGTCTCCAAGCTGAGAGCACAGAGCCTGACGCGGCGCTTGAACTCACAAACCGTGAGATCATGACCTGAGCCGAAGTTGGATGCTTAATCCACTGAGCCACCCAGGTGTCCTGGGCATTAAATTCATTTTAAAAAGTAGGTATGTAGGTAGGGTTTATTATTATCTATGAATTTCACTTGAGATAAAAACATTGATCTATATTATTTGTTATAAAATGGGGGTACTGGGACTGGAAGGATTAAGAACTGAAACAAGTAGATGGCAATGCAAGTATTATAACAAGTGTCGATGATGCTTAAGAGTGTAAGGGAGGGGCTACAGGTGAGGTAAGAAAAGTGTTTTTCACTATGTAGGACATAATCCATTAGTGGATTATGAAATCAATTCAATGGGTTACTGGGTTATTACCAGGGAAGGGAAGGGGAGGGGAGAGGAGGGGAGGGCAAGAAAGGGAAGGAGGGTTAAAGGAAATCTGATTCAGTTTGAACAGGGGTCGGGAACTTGGGGTTTTATTGTTCTTCATAGATCATTCTGAAGCAGCAGTGTCCAACTGAATATAATACAAGCCACAAATATAATTTAAAATTTTCTAGTAACCACATTTTTAAGAAAGGAATGGTAAAATAAACATTAGTATCTTTTAACTGAAAATACCCAAAATATAATTTCAAGAAGTAATCAATAAAAATATTAATACCTAATATTTTTAATACTCAGTATTTGAAATCCATTGTGTAAGTTATCTTTATAGCACATCTCAATTTGGATTAACCACATTTCAAGTGCTTAATAGTCACATGTGGCTAGTGGCTACTCTAAGGAACAGCACAGCTCTCAAGCATCCAGCTCTGTCAACCACTGATCAGAGGGTACGTATTTAAAGAAAGAAATTAGATTTTCGGTGAAGCATCAGTGTGGAAGAGTCACTCTACTTGATAACCCCATTCTGAAGAATTTGTCCATAGCTTAAGAAATTTACAAAAGCTCTTAGCTTTAGAATAAAAAAGAAAGCATGTAGCTTTAGGTTCCAATACAAAATTTATTTATATCAGATAACCTACCATCTTTATAATCTTACCATGAGTATTAATATTCAGTGGTACTGTATCATGCAGTTGCTCCTTTGTTTTCTGCTTATTTAAGACTGGTTTAGTTTTAATGAAAAAAATTGAGGTATATGACCAGGTTTCATCATCAGGAGTTCTAAAGAGTGAATTCCTCTTCATTGCTATTTAAGTAATCCCATGGACATGTTTACAGAACTTACAGGTGTCAGCTCAGCCTGTTCTTCTGTGAAGTCAATATGATGCTTGGCCTGCTTGCTGGGACATCTCAGAGAAATAGCATGCTGTGAAAATGCAGGAAGGAAGAAAATGATAGGTAAAGGAGATGGAAAAGGGCCATTCTCATTATCATGCATGAAGAGAAAAAGATCATTGAAATGAATCATTGAAACAAAATAGTAATGAAAAGTTACATGCATCTTTAATTATATTATGCAAATATTAAAAAGAACCAGATGATCTACCTCTTGATTACTTAAAGATAACCTCACTACTTTTGAGACAGCCGAGCTCTATGGGAAGCTATGAAGAAACACCAAGCCTAATACCAATTCCTGCTTCAATTGGGCCTTGACTGCTGTTTGGCAGTACTTATTACTCTTTTCCCCTCACTCCCTAAGTCATTCCCTCTAAGCTAGTTCTAAACAGTTTGCAAGTTGGTAAATCTTCTAGTTTCACCCTTCCACCTCTTCATATGACCTCACTTCACCCCATTACTAAGAACATCACATCCATCATGAGGATTTTCATCACTAAAATGTATCCTGGAACCACAGCCCTTTCTCATCCTTTTCTCCATTTCCATATGAATAAATATTTCCTTTAAAGTTAAGTCTGTCCTAGATCCCACTCATTCCCTCTCATTCCCAGTCTCTATATTAACTAGTCCAGCTTACTGGGAGTGGGAAAGAGAAAAATATTCAATACTTCTGGGTACCCACCTCTTGGGTTTTCTCCTTCTCAATGCTAAATTTCCTGAATTCAGCTATAGTATACTACCCTTCACTTATCCCTCAATTTCCTGCAATCTAGCATCTTTCTTCTCCAAAGTCTGCATCCTTTGCGTTGTAATGTATTCTATAATTCATTCTCAAAGTGATCAATGATCTTTTAACCAAGGATTTCTATCTTTCCTATCACTGCACTCACTACACTGTATTGAATTTGAAACTGGTTGTCTATACTGACAGTTTCTCCTCACACTATAAATTATAACTTCCTATGGACACTGTGTATTATGTTCACAGTTTTACCCCTTACAGCCTAGTACAATGCCTAGGCACTTAAATATTTATAGCATGTATGAATAACTATTGCTTCTTGGATTTCCCGCCACAAGCCTGGACTGATCAAGACTGTTTTTGCAACAGATGTTGGCAAGGATGTGGAGAAACAGGACCTCTTACACTGCTGGTGGGAACGCAAACTGGTGCAGCCACGCTGGAAAACAGTGTGGAGGTTCCTCAAAAAAATTAAAAACACAATTACCCTAAGACCCAGCAATAGCACGACTAGGAATTTCTCCAAAGGATACAAGAGTGCTGATTCACAGGGACACATATATCCCAATGTTTACAGCAGCACAATCAACAATAGCCAAATTAGGGAAAGAGCCCAAGTGTCCATTAACTGATGAATGGATAAAGATGTGATCTGTATATACAATGGAATATTACTCAGCAATGAGAAATAATGAAATCTTGCCATTTATAACAATGTGGATGGAACTACAGGACATTATGCTAAGTGAAATAAGTCAGTCAGAGAAAGATATCATATGTTTTCATTCATATGTGGAATTTGAGAAACTTAAAAGAAGACCATGGGGGACGGGAAGGGGAAAAACAGTTTCAAACAGAGAGGGAGGCAAACCATAAAGAGACTCCTAAATACAGAGAACAAACTAAGGGTTGATGGGGGGGAGAGGGAGGGGAGGAGGGAAAAATGGGGTGATGGGCTTTGAGGGGGGCACTTGTTGGGAGGAGCGCTGAGTGTTATATGTAAGGGATGAATCATGGGAATCTACTCCCAAAGCCAAGAGCACACTGTATACGCTGTATGTTAACCAACCTGACAATAAATTATATTAAAAAAAAAAAATCAGCCAACATGCATTTATTGAGGGTCATCTATAACTGTGCCTAGTACTGGTAAATATTCAGAAGTAAAATAAATTGCTTTATTAAAAAATTATTTTTGGGGGGGCACTTGGGTTGCTCAGTCAGTTAAGCATCCGACTTCAGCTCAGGTCATGATCTCACAGTTCGTGGGTCCGAGCCGTGTGTCAGGCTCTGTGCTGACAGCTAGTTCAGAGCCTGGAGCCTGATTCAGATTCTGTGTCTCCCTTTCTCTCTGACCCTCCCCCTGCTCATGCCGTCTCTATCTCTCTCTCAAAAATAAATAAAACATTAAAAAATTTTATTTTTTTACTGAGGTATATTGACAAATAAATGACTCTTAACAAGAAAAAAAAAAGACTTTTTTCTTTGCCCACTCTACATTATCTCATTAAACACATTCTCTAGCACTGTGTCAATCACTCTATCATGGGAGGCCTATCAAATATATATTGCCAATATCCTCATTCTCGGGAAATAAAGACTGAAATATTAAAGGCTGCTAAAGGGGCATAATAAATGCAATCAACTCTCAAATTGGTACAGGGGAAATATGCAAACAATAAAGCAAATGTTGCAAAACACCAAAAATTAGTGAATCTAAGTAATGAATTTCATGAGTTCTTTGTACTATTCTTTTAAGTTTTTGGAAGTTCCATATTATTTTGAAATAAAAGTTTGTTCATTTGTTTGTTTATTTATTTATTTTAATTTGCATCCACGTTAGTTAGCATATAGTACAATAATGATTTCAGGAGTAGACTCCAATTATTCATCCCCTACATGTAATAAACACCCAGTGCTCATCCCAACAAGTGTCCTCCTTAATGCCCCTTGCCCATTTAGGCCATCCCCCCAAGCCCCTCCAGCAATCCTCAGTTTGTTCTCTGTCAAAATAAAAAGATTTTAAGTATCTATTCTCTGTAGACTCCATCTCAAACAAACTCCCATCTGAAGTGTTCAACAAAAAGAGATGACTGCCTATATACCATGTTAAACAGTATGACAGAACATTAGTTATTAAAATTCAACACATTGAGGAGCGCCTTGGTGGCTTAGTCAGTTGAATGTCTCACTTTGGCTAAGGTCATGTTCTCATGGTTTGTGGGTTCAAGCCCCATGTCAGGCTTTGCACAGAGAGCATGGAGCCTGCTTCGGATTCTCTGTTTCCCTCTGTCTCTGCCCCTCCCCTGCTCTCTCTCTCTCTCTCAAAAATAAACATTAAAAAAATTCAACACATCCTCATCAAAAATGAATATATGTGTGCAAAGTGACAAGTGCAGTAGAAATAGCACATGTGCAAAGATTAAATGTCATTACATTAATACAGATGAAAGGGATTATGGCATGATAGATATAGTTTATTTAATATTAGGTTCCACTTCCACAAAATATTCAAATACTTTACTACAAAAAATTATCTCCCAAATCTAATTTTTACCTCAAAAATGAATCTGGGAGTCAATCAATTCAACACATCAATTTTGCTCTAAACATGTTCAGTTCCAAAAACTTCTGTTAGCAAGCTATCAAATTCTCCATCAATCAATCAAAAACTCCAAAAATCTCTGCAAAGTTAGTAAAGTTAGTTACGGATCACTACCTACTTGAATGGACTCTATAACATTAAAATGAAGAATCATTTACAGAATCTTGTGCTGGTGTTGGAGTGGGGGGATGGCAGGTGCACAGAAAAGCACTGATCTCACATAGGAGTGAAACCATACTCAAGAAATGGCCTTGCACCAAAGAACAAAATACTTCCTTTTGATAGCTAACACCTTAGATTATAACTGGAAAAAAGAAGTCGGTGGACACACATTAGGTTTCAATAAAACATTTACATTCATCCTTTACTGACGTGTGTGCATTTTTCACAAATATTAAAAATGAGCACAGCATTGGTGGTAAAGAATGCAGACCCTGGGGTTGGAATGACTGGGTCTAAGGCGCATCTTAGTCATTTACTGGCATTGTGACTGTAGGCTTACTATTTAACCTGTTTTCTCGTGTGTAAAATAGAGTGATAACAGCATTTTCTCCAAAGGCTGTTGTAAGAAGTGAATACCATTACTATTATTACAAAAGTGGAAAAACCACCAACCCTCATCTGAATTTCATTTATGCCTCAATTCATTTAAATTACAACTAGTTTAGAGTCGTTAAATTTTAACAATACATTCAGGAATATACTAAAACACCACAAGATGGGGATATTACTGCATGAATCTCTTCATCCTTTTTCTTCCGCCCTTGTATTTCTGTCTCTTGGTTTGGGTCTAAGAGCACTGGCCAGTCTAACCTTGTCTTGATTCTCCTTCAATTCGGTGATGAAGCAGCATGGCATTGCAGTATGAGCTCTACAACCAGACAGTCTTGTTCAAATCCCGGGAGAACTTATTTTGTCACTCTCTGCTTCAGTTCCTTCCATCGTAAAAATGGAGGTAATGCGATCTATTCCACAAGGCAGTGCAGATTCAGTGTGTTAAGACATGGTAGGCACAATGCCCAATACAGAATAAGCACTAAATATAGTAGTAGGGACTATTATTTTTCTATTTTTCACCCTTCTCTCTATTCCTCTTTTCACTAGCCATTATGTAACCAGTAAATGTTTGAATGCTTTAAAATTATTTCTTTTGTATTTTATAGTCCTTATTCATTTTAAAAACAGATGAATCTATTTCTATTCTTGTTCAAAAAAGGTCCTTTACCAGCCCTCACAACACAAAACCAAAAAGAAAAAAAAAACAGACCTAGGATCAAATATAGATGAAAAGCTGCACAGATTACTAAGAAAGACACAACAGTCAGGGTATGTATGCAAATGTTGATTGGAGTGGTGTGTTTGAAAAGTTTGAGAAATAGACTTTCACCCTGGGTTTCAACAAATTGTCAGTTCTTTCATCTGGTACCAATTCTTTCTGCTATTCATTAACCTCAGTAGGCCAGTAAAATTGGAATTAAACACCAAGTTGGTACATGTGAATAAATTTCAGGGAAATGTAGCAACACACCCATTAGGATTTTAAGAGAAATGTAGTTGCAATAATTGAGAAATTAATAATACAAATTTTTTAGATATGTAGGCCTCTTAAAGTTTGAGAAAGCCTTGTGCTCTCAAGTTAATACTGCAGACCAAAAGGTTGTTTGCTAAGAATAATTCAGGACTTAAGTCCCAGTGGGGCTCCCCACTCCCTAGTGCTACAGTAAACACAATTGCTATTTTCTTTCCACTACCTCAAAATTTCTAACTAATTCTTGAAATAGTTCTGAAAAGTGAAGGAACTGGAAGAATTTATTGCACTGAACCTATGATATGCTACTGGCATATCACAAGTTATAATGGTATGTCCATGAAAGATTTCATTTAACAGATCAGATACTAAGGAAGTTTTCCCTATCATAATATTTACAGTATAATCATCAAGTACTAGTAATATTCAATAAAACCTTTTGAATCTGCCATAAACTACAATAATAATAGCTCTTAAAAGCATTTTCATTTTAAAAGTACATCTTCATGTATAAAGTTCCAAATTCAGAGGAATCATTAAAGTTTAAATCTCACCAGAAAATAAATATAAAAGAATTTTTTAGCATTAACCTGTTATCAGTAAACCCTATTTTATATAAAACTTATAACATGAAATTACCATTTAAATTTCCAAACTGCTATCTAATTGAAAACTATTGTTTTATCAGTTAACATGAATAAAAGTACCACAACAATGCCAGGAAATCAGCTGCAACATTTATTTCACATGGGTTAAGATACAAAGAGACTATATTGGAATTTATTTCAGCCACAATGAATTCCAGTTTAAAAATTCAGCAGATGAACACTACTGGTGGATTTCATAGTATTACTGACTGAAATTATTCTATAATCCATTTTTATGTTTATCCATGGAAAATATTTTATTTTGGAAATAATCATTTTTTAACAATCAGCTTCAGTTTATTTTTAAGACACTGATAAAAACTGGGAGGCAAATGTTATAGTTCTGTAATTCAAATACAGACTTCCCAGTTACTTGAACTACTTACTCTTCTTTGGAATAAATGCCCCTACTAAATAAATAAATACTAAGAAGGCTTAAATGAAATAACAAATGCGAGGTGCCTGAAAGCACAGTATTTCAAGAAAAGTTAGGAAAGAGAAAGGCAGGAAAAAAAGACTTACTCTTCCAGATGTCAAAAGGTACTGTGTCTATCCCTGTCTCAAAGAGCAAGAGGGCAAAAAGATAAGCCACAGTATTATTTCATTTTTAGATGGACATTTTAACCACCCATGCCCCCAAAATGGAACACCACCAATCTCAGATTAATTTTTTTTTAACTGTGCTCAGATGTCTGGCAAAGAACTAGGAGGCAACATGACTGGCAAAGTGAGGGAAGGAGGGAAAGATAATGGGAAAGCAAATCCTGTAAGGACCTGCCGGCCATTGCACGGATTTGGGGTTTAGAGTAAGATACAAAGCCTTTGGGTTTAAAAAGAAGAGGGGTAAGACCTGACTTACCTTTTAATAGGATCACTCTGACATCTGTACAGATGGTATAATGTTAAGGAGAAGGTGAATATAGGAAGACTAGCTAGGAGGCTACTGCAAAATGATGCTGGCTTGGTGGCAGTGAGGGTAGTGAGAGTGATCGAATTCTGGATATATTCTGAAGGTAAAGGCAACAGAATTTGCTGCTGGACTGGAATGGGGGATGGAAAGAAAAAGAGAAGTAGACTAAGACTCCGAGGATTTTGTTTGATGCACTAAAATGAAAGAAGAGCCATTAACTAAGATGGAGAAGACTTTTCTCTCAGAGTTTTAGTTTGGGAGAAAAGATCAGGAATTCAGTTTTAGACCAGTTAAATTTGAACTACCTATTAGACATCCAAATAGAAATGATGATTAGAGATAGAATATATGAGCCTGGAGGTCAGGACAGAGGTGCTGGCAAAAGACACTTGGATTTCTCTGAATCTAAGATGACTTAATGCTAGTACTTTCTTGATCTTCATCAGCAACTGTCAAAACAAAACTTCACACAGAATATATCTGCCACCTCTTTGACAGTGAGTGACAGATGCTACCTGTTTCTAAAACACGGTCTCTCAACCTCGGTACAATTTTGAGTCAGATAATTTTTTGCTCTGGTGGCTTTTCTGTGTGTTGTAGGATTTTAGCAACACCCTTGGCCTCTACCCACAAGATGCTAGTAGCACCCTTTTATCAGTGATAACCAAAAATGTCCCCAGACACTGCTGAATGTCCCCTGCAGGGCAAAATAGCTCCCAGTTACCATTGTTTTAGAGGGATTAGAATGTGAAGAAGAGGTGTGTCTTAGATAAATGAAACAGTGTGTTAAAATGTGGGAGTTGTCAGTGCTTAAGCTCACAAGAAGACTGGATTTGGATAGAAAAGTAGTCTGAGGACTGCACCTTGGGGTATTCCAATGTCTAGAGACCATAGACATGAGAAAGAGATTGTGAAGGAATAGCCAATGAGATGTATCCACTCTTTCCCCAAATCAAGCTAAAACAAAGACAAATGTTTTCTTTTCTGCTGCTTTAAAAAAAAAATGTTTATTTATTTTGAGAGAGAGAGAAAGCACAGAGCACGAGTGGAACAGGGAGGGAGGGAAGGAAGGAGGGAGAGAGGAGAGAGGAGAGAGGAGAGAGGAGAGAGGGAGAGAGAGAGAGAGAGAGAGAGAGAGAGAGAGAGAACCCCAAGCAGCTCCACAGTCAGCACAGAGCCAGATGTGGGGGCTCAAGCTCATGAGCTGAGCCAAAATCAAGAGCTGGACACTTAACTGACTGAGCCACCCAGGCACCCTTTGTGTTGCTTTCTTAAAAAAAAAAAATTAATGACAAACTCACAAGAAGACATGACAAAATTTTGGAAGCTAGGAAGCATTTGGCTGAGTCGTAATCAACTCAATAGGCTGAAGGAAAGCTGAACATTGAGCCAGCACTGGAGAAAAGCACAGGAGTACCCCAATGTACATCATGTAACCTCCAAAGTCTCTAGAAGCAACAGAAATGATTGTGCGAAGAAAACCAGGAGGATTAGTTGAAAGCATACTTAAAAAAGGAGTTAATTCTCAGATTCTTCTTTTACTCGCCTACTAGCAGTGGTCTCAGGTTCAGACTGACAGTCAACCTACAGGACCCAACAAACCATAACTTGGCACCAAGTTCACTTAGTTCTGCAGAAACAAAGCATGCTAGCACGAGACATGCTATCTTTATAAGGGATTTATTCAGCACCCCAGAAACCTTTTGTGGACACACCATAGTAAGGCACAGAGATCATGTAGGTAAGTACAGAAATCACTCTGACTTAGGGAAACTTCATACTCCACATGAACCAGCAGTACATTTTAACAGCCAATGACTGTAGGTTCTAGGATCCCTCAAGGGATGTATTTATGTTCACTTACAAAACTGACACACTGAACACCAGGAAACAAAGGACTGTGTCTTTTCGTAGGCTTCTATAGTTCACTCACAGTCTTCCTGGTCCATATGCACTCACTAACCAGGGGTCAGTTTATAATAAACAATATTACCTGGAAAATTCTGTATTTATTAGTCTAATTAAAAAAAAAATGCCGGGGGGGTGCCTGAGTGGCTTAGTCGGTTAAGCGTCTGACTTTCGCTTAGGTCATGATCTCGCGGTTCGTGGGTTCGAGCCCCGCGTCGGGCTCTGTGCTGACTGCCAGCTCAGAGCCTGGAGCCTGTTTCAGAGTCTGTGACTCCCTCTCTTTCTGACCCTCCCCTGCTCATGCTGTCTCTCTCTCTCTCTCTCTCTCTCTCTCTCCTAGAAATAAAAAAACATTAAAAAAAAAAAATGCTGGGAGAAGGAAAACACCCAATATAGTTTCCCATGAAAAAAAGGACTCAGACTTCCTATTAACCCTTTCTACTTAAAGTGATTCTTGGGGCACCTGAGTGGCCCAGTCCGTTAAGCACCCAACTCTTGATTAGAGCTCCAGTCATGATCTCATGGTTCGCAGGATCGAGCCCCACGTCAGGATATGTACTAACAGTGTGAAGCCTGCTTGGCATTCTCTCTCTCTCTCTGCCTCTCCCATGATCACGTGCACTCTCTCTCTCAAAATAAACTTAAAAAAAAAAAAAGGGGGATTCTCAACGGGGGACTTTTGCCTTACAGGGAACATGTAGCAACGTCTGGAGACATTTCTAGTTGTCACAACCGGCACAACTGAACTAGGTGTCTGTATTCCTGGCACCTAGTAGATAGAAGATGCTAAAGCACTGGGAGCCAGGCATATGCCCTCCATGCAGGAGAATGAAAAATCTTCTCTGGAGAAGCTCACTCCCCTGAGAGAAAAGACCTAAGAATGATCCTAGAGAAAAGACTACAAAAGAAAACAAGGAATTTTAAGATGATATTAATAGAACGCTAATTTTGTTTGAACCAAGAGAGTTAATCCTGGGGGAATGTTTGGAGTTGAAATAGTGATAAACATACAAAAAACCTATATGTTTTTAAATGTAAAGACAATCTTTAATTCAAGGTAAGCAAAATGTAATGTCCCAGAAAGGAAATGTAATAAAAGCATATAGAGTTTGGGGCGCCTGGGTGGCTCAGTGGGTCAAGGTGTGACTCTTGATTTCGGTTCAGGTCATGATCTCACAGCTCCTGAGTTTGAGACCTGCACTGAGCACTAAGCTGACATTATGGAGCCTGCTTGGGATTCTCTGTCTCCCTCTCTCTCTCTACTCCTCTCTCATTCACTATCTTTCCCAAAAACGAAAGGAAGGAAGGAAGGAAGGAAAGAAGGAAGGAAGGAAGGCAGGCAGACATACAGAGTTTAGCACCAAATATACATTCATGATAATACAAACAATGAATAGTAATCCAATCAAAATATATTGGGAAGGCAGGAAAACAGGAAGGGAGAAGGGAGAGGAGTTGTCTAAAAAGGAGTTGTCTAAATCCTAATCTTCCAGAGTAAGAAGTCAGAAGATAGCACATATAACTGTAATAAATCAAGAAATAGTAATATAAGTATAGATTTAATGATATAGATATAAATACACTGAGAATCAGCTGAAAGAGCACCAAGTTCTGACCTCTGAGAGAATATGGCATGCTTGTGCACATGTGTAGCAGTGTTTTCTGTTAACAAGTCTCAGAGAACTACTGGACTCTTTAAATTCCATGAATGTAAATGTAATTACAATATGCTTTAAAAATTGTATTTGATCCTCAGGAAACTAACAATAGAACTCCCCTATGACCCAGCAATAGCACTGCTAGGAATTTACCCAAGGGATACAGAAATGCTGAGGCATAGGAGCACATGTACCCCAATGTTCATAGCAGCACTCTCCACAATAGCTAAAACATGGAAAGAGCCTAAGTGTCCATCAACAGATGAATGGATCAAGAAGATGTGGTTTATCTATACCATGGAATACTACATGGCAATGAGAAACAATGAAATCTGGTCATGTGTAGCAACATGGATGGACCTTGAGGGTGTTATGCTGAGTGAAATAAGTCAGGCAGAGAAGGACAAATATCATATGTTTGCACATATAGGAGGACTAGGAGGAACTTGACGGAGGAACTAGGGGGAGAAGAAGGGCGGAAATGGTGGGGGAAAGGGAGAGAGGCAAACCATGAGAGACTCTTGAATGCTGACAAAAACTGAGGACTGATGGATGTGTGGGGGGGG
>NW_027533263.1:3404442-3416796 GCF_008692635.1 Crocuta crocuta
TAAAAAATAAATTAAAAAAAAAATTCATAAAAAAAAAAAAAAAAAAAATTGTATTTGAGTGTAGGGACATTTGATACATGGGTTTGGGATCTAGTAAGCCTCAACTAGTTTTCTTAATCTGAAGAACAGACTAGATCCATAAAAAAGTACCCTAAAGCAAGTCCTAGATTTGTTAAGCCACTTTTCTACTCATCCAGGCAAGGCAAAAGAACAGGCTGGATAGAGAAGACTTTAACTCTTTCTCTGTTTTATTCCTGGGTTACTCACCAACCTTTACACTGAAGTCTTATGTTAAACATGATACTACTGAACACAGGTATCCTTGCCTATGAATACCACTAGGTCACATCTGAAGAGTTGCTGGAGACGATTTTTCACTTTTTACTTTATTGTTTGAATGTATATAATGAGTATATTTTTACAGATGAAACATACACAAAGATCCTTAATGATTAGTTCATAACCTGACCACATTCCCCTTGGCCCAACTCAAAATAATCTGAGCAGAAAGGAATATCAACATATAAAACACAGTATAACCAAGAAAGCATATCCCTAATAAAATATTGCTCATATTCCAAAGGGTACATCTAAAAGACATAAATGATACATACTATGGAGCTGGTACTAAATATAATCCTCAAGTATTGTTAAGACACAAATCAATTTTTAAGTTCTCTATATACCACTTAAACAAGCTTCATTTTAAATTAAGTCAAAGTTTACTTTTTAGATTGGTATAATATACATATTCTTTGCAAGTAATAAAACTCAAATTTATCTCCAAACTACTATCATTCACGCTTCTTTTATGCTGCACAGTGCCCAGAACAAGCTAGTACATTAAGGGGTGCAATGAGTTACTGACTGATAGAAATTAATCTAATGAATTAAATCAATGGGGGGAAAATCAATAATGTTGAATAACAGGTATAAATTTTAAACTTCTCTGTGATTCTTTAAATCATGTTTTACAAGATTTTACCTTGGTACTGATTATTCTTCAATAGATTATTTTACCCTGTGGTAGAGAGCATTGTAAGCATAAGTTAAATGGAAGGCTGGCTTTATTTTGCCCACAGATTTTCTTCTTTCTTGCTGCTACACTGTAATAATATTGCCTTCTTCTTGACAAAAATATTCAGTAAAGAATTTACCTACACCAAACTCAGCTTTTGCTGAACTCATTTTTAACATAAATCCATTCCTTACCTTTACCCCAACACATTAAAAAAAATTTTTATCTTTTAAAAATCCATTCACATATATTATCACTTTTGATTCTCTGAACCATCATATGAGGAGTACACCATGCACTATTAGCTCCATTTTACTAATGAGAAATTGATGTTCACAGAGGCTGAATAACTCATTTAAGGTCCTAATGGTAGTGACTGACAAAGACAACACTTGGAACCAAGTTTTCTGATTCCAAGCCCAGTGGCTCTTTTCACTACAGTACACTTACTTACTTTTCGACAAAATAGAATACTGGAGGACTACAGTGCTGATAGGTAGCTTTTTCATAAGTTTTTCTTTTATAATAAATATACATTAAACAACTATTATTAGCTTAATAACTACAACAGCTTTACAAAATGTCATCAAATATAAATCACATATCAAGTTTTTAAATCATGTGAAACAAATGGTATTAATTCAAGGGATTCAAACAACCTAAGAATAAAATGAAGAAACTCTTTTAATTATCTGGTAACATATTCCTTCTATAGCCTTATTTTACAACTTAGCTTGGAGGGATCCTTGACAAATTTTAAATGTAGGGAAAAAAAGATAATTAAAACTATGTTTGAAAAATATAACTTCCTCCTTTTTTAAATACTAAAACACCAGGGGAAAAAGTTGCATCTACTTACCTCAGTAATTGGTTGCCCCTGATGTGTCAAATCCAGCTCTTGAGGGCGTGTTACTTTATCAATATCCAATGAGTCCATGCTAGACGTTGCGGAGGTGATGCTAGAACGAGAGGAGTTACTAATAGAGCGCACGTCCGCATCGCTCACTGTGCCTGCTGATGCTGTTCTTCTGTGCTGATTAGTTACTAAGGGCTTAGTGTCTTCTGGAACAGATTGCTGAGCAGCCTCATCCATGCTCAAGGAAGCCTGCTCTAACTGTGCAGTGATGTCATCCAGGGAGTAGTTGGCATGTGATGCTTTAGTTATTCTGTTAGATGAAGAAGACAATCCTTTCAAAGTGCCATGTTTTGTTGTATGTCGGCTAGCAGGTAATTTCTGAGTAGCTTTTGTTTCTGTGATTTGACGCTTACTATTTCCTGCACCAATACTGCTGAGCTCCTGCTCTATTGAGCAAAGATCGGCCATCAGGGCATCCAGATCCACAGTTTCTCCCTGATTCAGAGCTTCTGCAATGAACAATATACATGATGTTTCCAGAACACACTGAATGACAATTTATACATTCTATTATAAATCTGTTAACGAACGCAGGGGAAGCAGCAAAGAAATTTCTCCTATTGGGCCTAAAGCCTATCAAATTCATATTTCTAAGAGTTTTTGTTTTAAATTCACAGAGAAATTTTTAGAAGCAAACAGTCCATCTTTTAAGATTTGTAGTAATCAGCAGAGAATAAAATTATGAGTTGAAAAGATAAAAATAATGCAAAAATCATATACCGTCCCATGGTTTTAACTACATCCCCCATCCAACCTTTTACCATGGGCGATATGTTTTTAATATAATCAGTGCCTTGGTTAAGCTGTTAATACCTGAAGAGTTGAGAGGATAGAGGGAAAAAATACAAGGCTTAAAAAAATCACAGATTATGGTATCAATTCCAAGTATTATAAAGTTGATTAGGCAGAATACATTAAGGCCAGAGGAACTGATTTAAAAATTATTACCGGTAATTTCACTGGACTATATTTCAATGAAAATACAACAACGCAATTAAGTTTGTCATGGAGTTCCAACTTGAATATGTACTTACTTGGTCAATTATTAATAACTGAAAACTATTTTAGTTATGTTCC
The DNA here is from genome assembly GCF_008692635.1 of Crocuta crocuta. Lineage (NCBI taxonomy): Eukaryota > Metazoa > Chordata > Mammalia > Carnivora > Hyaenidae > Crocuta > Crocuta crocuta. The sequence goes on from NW_027533263.1 coordinate 3,407,454, forward strand.
AGTTTCATTTGTTCTGTGATCATTTGAATTGTAATAAAATGCACAAATCAAGAAATAGAAGAACTCACTGAAGTTATGCATGTAGTTTTTATATTGAGTTATTCAGAACTGTAACTGCATTGCTTCCACATTATATAATTTAGTATACTATTTTATATTTTATTTCCAATTACATCTTACCATTCAAGTTGTATATGGAGAAGCGATAAGAAAAATTGGCCATATTTGTTTCCTGACGAAGAGGAGATCTTTTTACTGGTTCCATGGGCTTGTCAGAATCTAAGCTCTTTAAAAAACAAAGTTTAATAAGTTGTATTATTTTCAGGCTTCAATTATAAAAAAGATAAATAAAGTTTGTTTTTTGTTTAGGTGAACTTTCATGTAACAGTTTAAAAAACCAAAATCCTTCTAGTCCTAAGGAAAAGTATAATTGTTTTTTCATATTATTTTGGCTATAGTTTTTTCTTTCAATTTTTAGATATATGCTTACTTTAAGGCATTTAAGATCATCCTAGTTCATCCTAGTTTGAGCATCTTTCCAAATATATCAAGTGATAAACTCATTTTACAAAAATTCACTATAAGCTGAGTATAGTGAATATGGCATGGAAAGGTAAGAAACAGAAAGGAACAATGCAGGGAATTCTGTCATCTCTTTCCTCAAAGGGATTTGGTTTTGGTCCAGCACAGTCTCATTCTTGGCATGAAGTACCCTGAAGATAAGGCACAATTCTGGACTCAAAGTAAGTGAAATCCAAGATGGTTTTTTTTCTTTGTATTTATTGAAAAAAATGTTTTTAATTTTAATTCTAGTTAATGTACACTGTTTATTAGTTTCAGGTGTACAATATAGTGATTCCACAATTCTATACATTACACATTGCTCATGATGCCAATCCCTCACCCCACCTCCCCTTTGGTAACCATCAATTTGTTCTCTATAGTTTAGAGTATGTATTTTGGTTTGTCTCTTTTTCTTTGGCTTTCTTTAGTGAAAACGCCTGGAAAAGACCAGGCATCTGCCCCCAGTCCACTGCTGGGCCTGGTCAGATTGGTGTGTGATTATTTGCCCCTCTTCCCACGGAAGGAGTTACTCTGGAGTGGTGCCAATCCCTATTGGATTTGCTTTCACCCTACTAGGCTTGTGGTACCACTTTGGCTGGGCTCTGGCCAAAAGCATATTACAGGGGGCAGGACCACAGGAGAACACAGGGCAGGGTAGGTGGTGTTAGTGAGATTTGGGCCGGTTTGCTGTGGCAGGGGCCTGGTTTAAATGGAACAGGTAAGCCAGGTTGGAGGGGAGCAGGTCCACAGAAACGTGTGGGGTGGAATGTGTGTTGTTAACAAGGTTTGCATAGGTTTGCTATGGGAAGACACCTGGAGCTGAGGCATGGCTGGAGGGGGCATGTCTGCAGAATGCAGGGTCAGGGCACACTGTTAGGCAGTGAGAGTTGGCTCTGAACTGGTTCCTGCAGGTATCTGTGGGCTTATGCTAGGAAGGTGGGTTGGGGAATGGTGCCAGGCAGCTCCTTTGTTCCTGGAGAAGTCCCCAATGATCCCTGCCCCTCCAGCACATACTCTGAGGTTAATAACGAAATCCTTCTCTCCCTTACCCCAGGTGTTTTTCAAACTGCTGCTTCTATGCTATATCTTAATGGGGCTGTTTGTTGTGCTGCCTCTTTAAGGGCAGTTTCCTCTAGCCCTTCTGGGTCTGCCAGAGCCAAACCCACGGATTTTTAACGTTCCACGTGCTAAGTCCCACTGTTAAGTGTTAAGAAGGGAAATTTAGCCCACTGGTTTTCAAAACCAAATGTTATGGGGATATGTCTTCCCTGTACAAGGTCCCTTGTGTGAGCATCTGCTTCTCTTCCCTCTCCACACCCAGGATGCCCCTCCCTTGTGTCTCTGCCTTTCCTACTCTCTTGGATGTGGCTTCTTCTCTACATTTAGCTATGGAGACTTTGTTCTGCCAGTCTTTAGGTCATTTTCTGGGTCATTTACACTGATGTGGGTGTTATCTAGTGGTATCCATCAGACCAAGTAAGCTTAGGATCTTCCTACTCCACCATCTTCCCCAGAAGTTCTAAGACCTAAGATCCCAACAGAGAGTGGCTACAACTTCAAACAATGATGGACTATATCCTTTTTCTTCTCAAGCCTCTATCAAGATGAGGGCAAAATGTAATCAGATGTGATACTGCCTTTAAGTCTAGAATTATTACACTGTACTTTTTAAAAAAAATTTTTTTAATGTTTGACTTATTTCTGAGAGAGAGAAAGAGGCAGCGTAAGCAAAGGAGAGTCCGAGAGAGAGGGAAATACAGAATCCGAAGCAGGCTCCAGGCTCTGAGCTAGCTGTCAGCACAGAACCTGACGCGGGGCTCAAACCCACAAACTGTGAGATCATGACCTGAGCTGAAGTCAGATGCTTAACTGACTGAGCCACCCAGGCACCCCAAGAATTACACTGTACTTAAGAACAGGGTCTTGTAAGTTATCTCAACTCATTAAATGACACTTTTCCTCTCTAACCTTTTTACAATAAAGAAATTCGGGGGAGGGGCGCCTGGGTGGCTTAGTCGGTTAAGCGTCCGACTTTCGCTTAGGTCATGATCTCGCGGTTCGTGGGTTCGAGCCCCGCGTCAGGCTCTGTGCTGNAAAGGTCAGTAGTTATTTGGTGTCTAAATAAATCTGCAAATATTAGGAACAGTTTTTTAAAACTTTAATTTCTATTTATAATTATCAAATCAATTTCAAATAAAAAAGAATACTGGATAGTGTTTTTGTAGAATCATGGAATTACATCAGAATGGTGCCTTTTTTATTTGTTTGTCTCGAGATAAAAGGAATCCATTCAGATAATGTCCAACCAGTTTTTAAAGCAATCATATGAAGGGGATCTATAACCATTCACTGTCTTATTTCAAAGTTTCACAAAACTGTCAGGAAATTCTCCTTCAACCTCAAACCCAGTTCTTTTGCAATTTAAGTCCTAATGCTTCTCTCAATAAAATGAAAAGTAATAGGTAGATATCTTCTATAAAAGAAAACTTAAAGATAATTGAGGACATATTAAGAGTCAATCTATTTACCAGTTCAAATAAACAGATACTTGTTATAATTATCTGTTGTGCCCACAGTGCTGGGGGGAACAAGAGAAATAGTCAGAAATACTCCTTGACACCAAGAAATTGGTAAACAAGTAGTATGATTCTTAACCTTATTGGGGGTGTTTGGGCAGGTGGCAGAGGAGTATCATGAGAATTCTGCAAAAGCTATGACCCTCTAGGAAAAGGGAAATACACAAAAAATTTTACAAATGATTTTAGAAGATTCACCAACCACTTAGAAGTTAAACACAATTTAATATAAAGTTGAAAATCCCAGTAACACAGTATGTGTGATACAGGTGCACAGATGACACTTTGTAGTAAATTAAAATAATGAAACAAAAACCTCAAGTTTTAGCCACTAATAAAGTATATAACATTTTTTGAAAACTTCTAAAGTGTTGAAACTTGTTAGCAGTGAGCCACATCATGCAATGGTTTTAATCTGTTTTGTCTCTAAAGACAGATTTATGTAATTAAAAAAAAAAAAACCACAGTCACAGCATTAGGTTAGGAGCCAACTTTTTTGGTGAGTGGTTCTTTACATTATATGGCAAGAAATTTAAAACACTGGGAAGAAAACAAGTACCAAATCAGTAGAAATGCCATCTGCAGTAAAACAGCATGGAGTTACTATTCCACCTTTTAAAAAAAATGTTTTATTACTTATTTTTGAGAGAGAGCAGGGTGAGGGGCAGAGAGGTGGGGGGGGAGGATCCCAAGCAGGCTTCGTGCTGTCAGCACAAAGCCCGATGTGAGACTCTCAAACTCGTGAACTGTGAGATCATGATCTAAGCTGAAATCAAGAGTTGGATGCTTAAATGAGCCACCCAGGCACCCTACTATTCCACCTTTTTTAAATCCAAGATCCAATAAAACAAAAAAAGCTTTGCCACTGTTTTAAAATGCAGCCAGGAATGAAGTTTTGTCAGTATTCTAGAATTATGTAATAGAAAATACTTGCATATGAGGGCATTACTTATGTTGTAAAACATATTCTTATTTACTAAGTTATGGAATAAAACTTTAGATTTAGGGGCGCCTGGGTGGCTCAGTCAGTTAAGTGTGTGACTTCGGCTCAGGTCATGATCTCGTGGTTCGTGGGTTCGAGCCCCATAAGTCAGGGTCTGTGCTGACAGCTAGCTCAGAGCCTGGAGCCTGCTTCAGATTCTGTGTCTTTTTCTCTGACCCTCCCCTGCACACGCTGTCTGTCTCTCTCTCTCTCAGAAATAAATAAAACATTTAAAAAAATTTTTTTTAAACAAAACTATAGACTTTTAAATTTTAGGTTTTAAAACTTTTTTAGCTAGCTATTTCAATTTACAAAAGAGATTTTAAGTAATCCCTCTAGATGAGCAGAACTTCTGCAGCAAGTATTTTTTTGTTTTTAGATTCCTTAAAATAACAGAAGATAATGCTTTGTGTTCTAGAGTTACCATTCATTTACTTTTTAATGTTTTATACATTTTCCCTTTATACCAGTACTTAAAAATGGAACCTATATCCATATCCTTACGTCCACCTAGTAAACTTGCAGCACACAGTGATGACTTAAAATCCTTGAACAATTTTTCAAGCACTATTTCTAACCTGAGTGAGTTTGTCTAGCTCCCCTAGCCAGGCTCCAAACATTTTGTCCAGGTCCTGATCTTCCTTATCACTGTCTTCTTCAGCACCATGGTCAATTTCTTCATCTGATAGCTGCTCCATCTGAAATACAAACATTTGGTAGAGTGATGAGTAATAGGTTGAACTTGAAAAATTATGCAGTATATGTTCTGATATATATGGCCACTTTCTGGAGTTAAATCTTTAGATTTCGAGAGCACATTACACAAAGAAACTAGACATTATTAATGGAGACAGGACTGACAAGTGAGTAGGAATGAGCATTTAAGTATCAAATATTTAGGAAATTGTGGGGGAAAAAATGTATCATATTATGACCAGAATCACAAGCTAACAATAATTCTAAAATTGCAGAGCCTTCCCATTAATCAGAGGCTATTATAGTAGTACAATCTGCTCTACTAACTGATCCTATAACACTCCAAACATCACAGAGAAACAATTTCAGAAAAGTTCAATCCAGCAAGTTATTATCCCACTTATTCTGCAAAAATCTGTTTAGATACAAATAAGTATGTAGCTTGCAAAACTTTAGTCAAAAAAGCACTTCAGAGAAAAGACAAAACAAAAATTTTTATCTAGTTTAGTTTACTGAATTAGTTCCCCCTCCCCTATTGTTCTTTCTAGCTTATCTTCTCATTAATTATTACAAAATTGAAGGACCAGATTGAAAAAAAAAAAAAACTTTAGAAAACTAGAATTGAAAACTTTAAACTATGCAAAATTTCCTATATGTGGTGACTTTTTAAGTGTAATTTCATGAAAGAAGAAATATTTTCCTTCTTCCCATTAATCATATGATATCTGACACGGAACTTGACATTGTTTTGTGGAGGGAGAAAAAGGTACACAAAACAAAGATCAATTATTGGCCAGACTCTTAAAGTTCTTAAAGTAATATTAATCTATTACAAAATATTTCCATATAAAGAGTCTGAGGAATCTTTTAAAATTCCAGTACAGATAACATAGAGTATTCTATTAGTTTCAGGCGTATAACAGAGTGATTCAACAATTCACAGTTACCCAGTGCTTCTCACAAGTGCACTCCTTAATCCCCATCACCCATTTCATCCATCCCCCACCTACCTCCCCACTCTGGTAACTATCATTTTGTTCTCTACAGTTAAGAGTCTGTTTCTTGGCTTGGCTCTGTCTTTCAGAAATCTTTAGTAAAGATTATCATTGCTTAAACCAACATATTCCAAATTAATTTGATCCCAAGTCCTTTACCTTCAACTTAGAGTAATACCGACTGACTTTTCCAGAGACACAACGAATATCATCATTTTACATTCCACATTCTTGACTCACATTTCTGAAACACTAATTTTGCTCCAGAGGATCTAGACAATATTTGGAATACTGCCTGTCAGTGGTTTAAACAATTCCTCAGAGATTAAAGATATCATAATCTCAAATAAGAATTTGTACACATATTATACTTCCAAAGCAACAATAAACAAAATTGTGATCCTTAAAATGTGGTTGTGTGCTATGTGAGGAATTTAATTGTCTAATGAGGTATCATGAAGCTAAATTTTAAACCTTATTTCACTAGATACGTTTTTGCAGAAAGAGTCAAATAATGTTGCAAAATCAAACTGAACTTAGTTCTAAGGATGTGGAAAATCAGATCATATCCCATTTAATCGCTTAAGGAAAATAATTATCTTAAGCTTAATACTAGAAAAGATCACAGCTTATCAATATCTCTCATGTAAACTGATAATTCTCATTTCTTAATTTCACTACCCTAAACATGTATAAATCAGAGCATTCTTTTCTTTTTTAAGTTTATTTATTTTGAGAGAGAGCAAGAGAAAGAGAGAGAATATGAATCAATCCCAAGGAGGCTCCACAGTTAGCACAGACTGATGCAGGGCTTGAACTCATGAACCATGAGATCAAGACCTGAGCAGAGATGAAGAGTTGGATGCTTAAATGACTGAGCCACCCAGGTGCCCCCAGAACATTCTGTCTTGACAAATGGAAAATACATCCACTAATTCCCAAATTCATACATTTAATCTTAAAGAGATTTGGTTTTTATAACTCACTTGTGTTAACAGTAGTTCAAGGATTTTTATTCATTAATGGACTATTTACAAATCTATCCCAATGGAAGCCTGATATCATACTTAATCATTAAGTATACCCAAAAAAAACATAAAATGTTAGTACAAAGACAAACCTGACCAGGTAACTTAATTACTCAAATAACAGTTGCTAACTTGAGAACATCTAGAAGTAGTAATACCCAGTCTTCATAATGAAGGCCAAAAAGAAACAAAACTGGGAATTTAAAAGTCAACTTCCACTTCCTCCCTAATCTTTAAAACTAAATACTCTGGAATAACCCAGAAGTTAAAATATTCTAGCAGGAATTCTGCTTTGAGATAATGATTATGCCTGCACATCCCTTCTGAGCACACACTGTAATTGCCCATAAGGAAGACGCTATACTGGAAGTAAATAGGAATATAATTTTGCATATAATTTTGCAAAGCCTATGCGAAATAGTTCAAAATGAATGTAAGTATTTTAAATTATCACAGAACTAAATAGAACTATAGCCTCCAAATCAAAGACTGGTGTCTTAATTTTTAGTTTTTCCCTATTATTGAAACTCAGTAATTATTTGGATTTATTAAATCTCTTTAAATATATTCACTAATAGTTTTATCTGGATTACTACAGATTACAGTAGAGGAAAATATGGCTAGGAAGCAATACGGAGACTTTGAAGCAACTATATGACTTTTACTATTTATGTAACCTTTGCCAATTTTTTCCATTCTTGAATTTCTGTCACCACATGGGTTATTTTATAAAAATTAACTTAAGACAGTTATTCAGAGACTTTTCCAATAAAAATTTAGGTCTTACAATATTTCTTAACAGATCCACACCCTAAAATAGCATTCTCCATTCTCTAGAAGCTGAAGTTGATCCTTATTCTCTGACATCCAGAAATGGCATGACTTCTGATTACTACACACACCAAACAGCCTCCCAAAAGTTCTCTTGGCTCTATACTGTAATCTGGTACAGAAATTCATCCTTTATTACATATCGATACCTGTCTCCAATTAGAGCACAATTCTAAATCTGAATTTTCCTAACATAATGCCCCTACTGGAAATAACATCAGAAAATGCAAATAAAATAATACAACAGTCAACTGTCCCTCCAAAGGGCAAAAAAATGAAGGAAAAGAAAATAGAACTTATGAATCTTGTTTTTAAAATAACTTGGATTTATTAATTTTTTTAAGGTTTTATTTATTTCTGAGAGAGAGACAGCATGAGCAGGGGAGGGTCAGAGAAAGAGGAGACACAGAATCGAAACAGGATCCAGGCTCTGAGCTAGCTGTCAGCACACAGCCCGACATGGGGCTCAAACCCACGAACCGTGAGATCATGACCTGAGCCGAAGTCGGACGCTTAACCAACTGAGCCACCCAGGTGCTCCTAAAATAATTTGGATTTAAAAGAATAGCTTTTAATGTGATCCTTTTTCTTCATGATGTGGAAATAGGCCCAAAGAAATTATAATGCATACTAGAATACTATCAAATTATTCTATGACTATTAGATTAGGTACGTTGAGGAAGGGGAGAATATATTAAAGTTTCACTTTAATTCCCTGCTCCATTACATCTGAGGGAAACTATATTCTGGAAAAAATAAATGTACCATAACACAAATGAAAAGGTTTATTCCCCAAAGGGCAGACTTACTGAATATAAAGTCTGTAGTCACTGGCAGATCAAGAAAACCCTGAGTAATCCCGGCCTTCAGGGACCTCTGTGACCTTTCTTCCCATTCTACCTTCCAACCACACTGTCCTGCCTGCTGTTCCTTGGAGCAGGAAAGGGTGGGGAGGGTGTAGATTCTGTTTTGAAGATAGATTGAGAGATGTCTAGTAAACACCCAACTGGAAAAAAATGAGGAACGGTTGGGACTCAGGTAATGAGAAGGTTTAGTTGCCTGATTATTTCAAAACCGTATGTTTATTAGAGAATAATCAGAGATTGCAGGTAATAATGATTGAACTAATATTTTAAGCTAACTTGCATTTCTTTTTTCCTATAGCAAAAACAGAAATAATGGGGGAATGATCCACCATTGCTTACATACAGGCTGGTTTCATTTCACAGACAACAGTCAATAATTGTGTTTTAATTATTACAGGTTACAACTTATATACAGCAAACTCCACTACACACAACAAAATAGTGTTCCTTAGTATGAAACTATTATTTCTACTAAATTTTCTATGAAGTTAATTATTCAAACATATTTTCCCTATTAAACTTCCTCTTGGGAGCTATTTTGCTTTACTATTCAACTTCCTCACTGTGAGACAGAATGGTGATCTTTATCAAGAAGGCTGGGCTTAGAGTAGGGTTTAAGAATTTGAATAAATATATTCCAGGTAGGGCAAATTTTAAAGAGCAAAGGAGAAAGCCTGTGTTTATAAAACTGTCATGAGATTGACGCAAATAAAACAAGAGTTTGAAAAAGTGAGTTTTAAGAGGACTACGGTCATATATATGACCTTGAAAGACAAGTCCATTTTTCCCCCAGAGGGCAACCAAA
>NW_027533263.1:3416844-3459590 GCF_008692635.1 Crocuta crocuta
ACTCAGAGGACACAGTGCCTGTGTAAAAGTTATTAGAAAAGGGCTAATATTTAGAGGGCTACTGTGAATACTATGTAGAGATAATTACAGAAATGGAAATTAAAGTCCTGAGAGGAAATACAACACAAGTCACATGTTTAGAGAGTGACAAGAAAAATACATGGTATTAAACGAGGCTGTCTTATTTATTACTGAACTTTTTGTCCCTTTAAAAATTCAAAAATAATTTTGGGGGGAAAAAAACCCATATACTTAAAACCACATGAAAACTCCCAGAATGCAGGAGGAATGCAAGCTGCCACTACAGCATTTCTTCAAGTCTAACATGCTCAAGGCTCCAAAGAGGCAAGAGAAGCTTTGATTTAATGTTTGCTGTACACCTACTGTGTGCTAGACACTGGAAGAATAGAGATGAACATGATAGTCTCTGTCTTTAAGGAATGTGGGGATGGACAAGGAAACCAAAATGATAAAACACCATGTTAAGTACTACAACAGAGGTATGTTTTGTGACTGTAGTTTAACTCAGTTTGAGGAGACTGCAAAGGGATGACGCTTCAGTCCAAACCTGAAAAATGAATGTGCAAGGCAGAGAAGGGGAAGAGTGTTTTAGGCAGAGGGACTGGCATGTGCAAGGGCATAAAGCTGTGACAAAGTAAGACATGTTGAAAATTCTAAGCAACTTAACATTTCTAGAGCGTAAGATATATGGTATAGACCAATGGAAAATGGGGCTGAAGAGGAATTATGGGCATAAGTATAAGCCATACCAAAGAATTTAGACTTGATGCTGATTGGCAATGAATTTCCAATTGTGGTACCTGATGACCTACATTAAAATTATCTGGGGTGCTTCTTTTAAAGTCAGTTTTAAGACGGTCTCTCCAATGTCTACTGAATACTAATTTCCAGAGTCCTGGGACATTTTTAACAAGTGATCCCACGTATTCTTTATGCCTATTAAAGTATGACAGCTGCGCAGTGTGTTGTGTTATAATTACTGGGAGGATTTGCAAGACAAAAGCAATGCAGTTTCATACAACCACAATTTGGTTATAGGCAGAGCAACCTGGAATGAGTACTCTGAAAGCCCATAAAGAATTTAGGCCGTGAGATCCCTTAATTAACATACCTCAATTATTCCTCCATTATACCATACTTCCAAGCTGCTTCTGAGAGTTATTCATTTAGGTATAAATTTTCATTTTTTATGATGTTATATTTCAGTAGCTTTATCACAAAAAAATTTTTGAAAAACCTCTTATGCTGCTCTAATCTAATAAATAATTCCAAAGAAAAACTGGCACTAGAGAAGGGAGGCTGTAAAGATTTCCAGGTTCAAGGAGTGCCCCCAACTGTGCAAGATACAACTCTTGCAAAATAAAAGCAGGAGGAAGGAAACTTAAATCAGACAAAAGAAACAATAAGAAAAAACTCTGTTAAAATTAGTAAGGCACATAAAGAGGAAGAAGACTCATCAAAAGGAGGAGGGAGGAAGCCAGAGTAGAGAAGGAAAAGGAGAGAAACAGGATACAACCTAATGTAACATCAAGTGAGAACTATGGGGGATGGAGAGCCATTGACTCCTCATGTGACTAAGGCATCCAGAGGGTGCTTGATTCAGTGCTTTCTTGATCTATAACACCTCATCATAGAACCTTTAGTTCTGCTGTGAACTAAATGGTATCATCTGTAAATTGCCCAAATGGAAATTGAGAATTTAACAAACTAACTGGATTTACACAAGTTCTTCACAGAATTAAGACATTAACTGTGTTGTATGTAAAGCAACATTTTCCTCAAGTTTTATCTTTTAATTTTGTTGTATGGTTTTTTCTTTTTAAAGACACTGCTAAAAAGTTTTATTTTTTAAGTTATCAAACATGTGAATTTGATAGTTTTTTTTTAAGTTTATTTGAGGGGGGAGGGCCAGAAAGAGGGAGAGGGAGAGAGAGAGGGAGGGAGGGAGAGAGAACCCCAAGCAGGCTCTGTGCTGCCAGTGCAGAGCCTGATGCGGGGCTGGAACCCACAGACCATGAGATCATGACTTGTGCTAAAGTTGGACACTTAACTGTGCCACCCAGGTGCCCCTCCTGGTGAATTCTTGCACTGTTCTGGTCAGTAAATTATTCACAACCCAAAAATCTGATAAATGTTATGTACATTTTTAGTTTTATTTTATCATTCATTCTTTTCTGTATCACATTTAACATAGGTAGCTTAGTTTGGCATGAGAATAAGAACCTTAATTGATTATTCCCTAAATTTTTCTTTTATTTATATATTTATCTTCCATATACATACAACGTACTTTTTCTGAGGATTCTTTTCCATTATGTGCCTATTCTTATATAGACATCACTTTATAGTTTGTTAATTTATAAATCAGATGAGATTTTTTGAAAACTCAAAAGTTACTTTTTATAAATCAATTACTGAAGTTTTCTCTGTTAGGGTTAGTGGCCCTCAACAGAAATGGTCCAAGTTTTACTTAGGGTCCAACACTTCAAATACTTTGCCTACAAACAGCATTATGCCAAGTACTATGCAAGATACAAAGAAAGCAAAAATACATTCAACTATTCCAAAGAACATTAATCCTAACTGTGGGAGAGACGGTAAACACTGAAGTATCTTGATTAAAAAACTCTAAAAACAAAGTTCCTTTTGTAGGCCTATGTATGAAGCAAATTTAAAGGAAGCTATGGTCTCCTAAGTATTGAAAGGGACCAAAAAAGAAGCAATGTACTTGTTATTCGAAGCCTTCATAGGAGCAATCTGAGTAAACAGGTCACCAGGAAACTTGCATGACATCTCGTCCTCTGGGAGTGAGCTGACAACTGAAACTAAGCTTTGTAGTTTCTACATGGAACTTAAACTTCCCTAATCAATAAGAGAGGTGTACTACTCTTGGGCTGGCCATGGTGAAACCTTCTTTACCCAGAGGAAAAGAGACATATTAAGGGAGGCTGATTCACCCCTTATGCCTTCTCCTTTATTTATGTCTCAGTTTTTGACAACCCAAGATATAACACATCTTCTTCATTATCATGTACATTAACTCTAAGGTAACAAAAGATCACGTCAAAAAGGCATAAAACAAGAAGTTTGTTTTAATAGTTGATAGAGATTATAATGTCTAAGAGCTATAAATCAAATCAAAGGCAATATGTTGATTTAATGTTTTATTTACCAAGCACTTAAACGCACCCCTGGTAAAGGAATTCCTTTCACAGAATAGTGAAACATATTCATTTCTTTATTTACATTGGATTTTTCATAGTATCGGAAACTGTTAATAACTAAACTCCAAACAGGAATATCTTATCTGAAGTGAAAAAAAAAAAAACCAACTTTGTTCAATGGTCTACAAAGAAACTCCTAACATTCCTAATAAGTAAGAGTTCTAATGATAAACCTTATAATTACTAATTCTACAGTATACCATAAACCATAATCTGAAATCACAGAACTAAAAGCCCAATAAAACCAAAAACCAAAAACAAATAACAGTAATATTCTTTTGTTGATATTCCAGTTTTTGAAGTTTAAGAATTGTGAGAGAATAAATTTTTGTTGTTTTTAAGGCACCCAGTGTATGGTGACTTTTTACAGCAGCCCTAGGATACAGTCACTACACATATCTGTAGGAATGGGGCTTCCATGACTGCTTCCAGAGATGTGCATCTTGCTTATTCTGCTCCACACCTGGGACCTTCCCTGCTACATACCAGTTATCTTTGGAGATAGCTGATATTGTACATGCACTCTGCAACTTCAACTAGAGGGAGAGTGCTAGACAGCTTAGAAGCCATTTGGACTGGATGAATCATCACTATGTTTGAACTCAAAGTTTCAAACAGACAGAGGTAAATACAGGATGGGTAGAAATAAAGACAGATATATGTTTATGTGTGTTTGTAAATATGTCCACACAAAGGGCCTAGTAGCAATGACACCCCAGTAGCAATTAGCAAACTTAGCACCCAGTTTTTGGTTTCTAAATACATATACTACCCAAAAAGTAACCAGGGGCCCTTGGAGTAATGAGTCAAGAGTTAGGGCTCGGGGGGAAAAACAAGATGAGAACCTAGAATATCTTCTGTGCCAGAAAGTGCTCAATAAAGATGGGGACATATCATAAGGACATAGAGGCCAGCTGGAAGGAGGTCCCTGGAGTCTAATATGAGACAATTAAACATTAAAATCAATTACAACAGGAAAAAACTACACTGCCCACTGAGTAAAATAAGAATCCATGAATCCATACTGATATAAATATATGGGAAAGAAAGCTCTTCTTCAAAGAATGCCAATGAATTAATGTAGATGAAATGACAGATCATCATTTGCAACCATTGTAATAGCAACTGATTCAGGTAAGAATTATCAATGGATGCGAAAACTTACGGGTGAAAATTTGGGAAGACTATTTATAAATTGTCAAAAGATCTCCCCACAAATTGTCTTATCCAAGTGATAAAAGTTAACATCACTAATATTGGGGCAAATCAACATCATATGCTTTCTCAGAAATAACACTGAGAAGATATATTACCATTTTGTGGTATTCCTGACAAAATGCATCACCCAAATCAAATCATAAGACATTTTACAAAATAACTGACCTAAAGTTGAAAAAAGATGACGGTCAAGAATACAAAGAAAGACTGAGACTATGTTCCAGATTAAAGGAAACCTAAAAAGACATGACAACTAAATCTAATGCTCAATCCTGGACCCTGAGAAAATATATAAATATAGCTGTAAAGAACATTATTGGGACAATTGCCAAATTTTGACTATGGGCTGTGGATTAGATCACAGTACTGTATCAATGTTGTTTCCTGATTTTGATAACACTTCTACAGTTATGTAAGAGAATGTCTCTGCCCTTAGGAAACACACACTAAAGAATTTAGTCATAAAAGGGTACAGTGTTTGCAACTCATTCTCAAATGGCTCAGAAAAAAATATATGTGTGCATGTGTGTGTGTAAATATGTACAAAGAGAGAGAGAAACAATAATTACGCAAAAAGTAAACTATAGGTGATAGGTAAAAGGAATATAGGAGTTGTTTGTAGTCTTCTTAAAACTTTTCTGTAAATTTCAAATTATATCAAAGTAAATTTAGGAAGAGAGAGAGGAGGGGAGCCTGGGTGGCTCAGTTGGTTAAGCATCTGACTTCAGCTCAGGTCATGATCTCACAATTTGTGAGTTCAAGCCCCATGTCAGGCTCTGTGCTGACAGCTCAGAGCCTGCTTCAGATTCTGTGTCTTCCTCTCTCTCTGCTCTTATCTCCCTCATACATTCTCTCTCTGAAAAATAAACATTAAAAAATTTTATTTAAAAAAAGGAAAGAAAGAGAGGGAGGGAGGGAGGGGAGATAAAGAACAGTCTGCCCTCAGGAAATTGTAGTTTAGTTAGGAAAACACAGGATGTCAACTAATAAATACATTATGTAAAATTCAGAAATAAACTCAAGGGAAAAAACCATATAGGCTGAAAAACATTTTTACTAAATAAAATAATGCAGTGTAAGGTCCCTGAAAAATAACTGCAAATTTCTCCAACACATGGTTTTTATTACTGTATGCATGTGTTACCATTCCTAAAGTGCATTTGCCTGGTTTACTCAATTTTTAGCTTATATTGGTCATCAAAAAATTAGTTTTACTTAATGCAAATAAAAGATTACCACTTTAGAACAATAAGTACTCATTAGATAATTCTTTCACAGAAGCAAAGACAATCATTTCTAACTTTCAGATAAAAAAAACAAACAAGTAACTAACAAGTGCCTGGCTGGCTCAGTAGATTAAGCATCTAACTCTTGATTTTGGCCCAGGTCATGATCTCACAGTTGTGAGACTGAGCGCCATGATGGGCTCTGCACTGACAGTGCAGAACCTGCTTAGGATTCTCTCTCTCCCTCTCTCTGCTCTCTCTTTCCCTTCTTCTGTCCTTTCTCTGCCCATGCATGTGCTATCTCTCAAAATGAATAAACTTAAGAAAAATTGGTTAATGTCACAGTAGATCAGGAAGATATCAGAATTTTTCTAAATCAAAGCCCAGTACACTTGACCCTTGAACAAAAAGGTTGAACTGAGCCCATTTTTATACAGATTTTTAAGATAAATACAAACCAGTTCTATAAATGTATTTTTCTTCCTTGTGATTTTAATAACATTTTCTTTTCTCTAGCTTTATTATGAGAATACAGTAAATTATATACAAAACATGTGTTAATAAAAGTGTTTATATTGGTGATAAGGTTTCTAGTCAACAGTAGACATTAGTTCCAGGGGAGTCAAAAGCTATACTTGAATTTTTTTTTTTTNGCTATACTTGAATTTTTGACTGCATGGGGGTCAGCACCCCTAGGCCCCACAGTGATCAAGGGTAAACTGTATTTCATCAAATTATAAAGAATAAGCTAAATACAGACTTCAAGATTTTTTTTAGTTGCTTTGATGTTAAGAATTCTTACTAAATGTGAGAACAAAGGGAGTGAAACACCTGTATCTTGTATTATTCATCAACATAGATAGTAAGCACCAGAGCTGACCAAATATCCCTATTAACAAAGCTGAGATGTCTGCTTCGTTTCATCTACCTCATAAATGTAAAACTCCTAGGAGAGACATTTACAACACATTGCTGATAGAATATACATTCAACACAGTCTCTCATACAGTCAACCAATCCATCTAAATAAAAGTCACATCACTAAACTGTAATTATCACAGAGCAACTCATGAGTGTCAGCACCAAGAGGCTCAACTATTGTCAGCCTTTGCCCTTTCCTATTTTGATGACTACTATCTTGGTTCAGATCCATACTATGCTGTCCTCAGATTATTCCAGCAACTCCCTAACTGACTTCTCTTTTTTAATCCATCAACATCAGACTAATCTTCCTTAAAAACTTCTTTCATGCCATGATTCTGCTCAAACACCCCAAGGGTTCCCCATGACATTCTGAAGTAAAACTTTTCACCAAATGATTTCACACCCTCTCTGACACAGGCTCAACCTAAATTTTCAACCTTATTTTGTCCACCTTTCATACTTAGTATTCTCAAAAAACAAGCATGCTTTCCTAATGTGGCCTGTATTCATGTTTTCAACCTGACTGCAAGCTCTCAATCTTTAAAAAAAAAGAGAACGAGAAAATACATTTCTTTCTCTCCCTAAAATCCCACTGAAGTGACAGTACATGACTGCAAAAAGGAATAAACTCAAAGGCAATGAAAGCTAGAGATGGCAAAGGCATCCAAAGATCAAACATTCTGGCAAATTTCTAAAAGACAAAAACAGAATCACACAGAAAGATGAACCAGAGCAGGAGCCCTCAAAGCAAGCATTTTCACTCAACATTTATTCAACATATATATAAAGTGCACACTGTGTGCCAAACAGTGTTCTAGAAGCTCAGGTTATATAAATGTGACAAGGGATTTGTTAAAAATGAACTTAGAAGGGTGCCTGGGTGGCTCAGTTGGTTAAGCGTCCAACTTTGGCTCAGGTCATGATCTCACAGTTCATGGGTTCGAGCCCCGCGTCTGGCTCTGTGCTGACAGCCAGCTCAGAGCCTGGAGCCTGCTTCCAATTCTGTATCTCTCTCTCTCATTGACCCTCCCCTGCTCACTCTGCCTCTCTGCCTGCCTCTCTCTCTCTCTGCCTCTCTCAGAAATAAAACATTAAAATTTTTTTAAAAAGAATTAACTTAGATTCTAGATAACGTAGAGAAATATTAAACAACAAAAAAAAATAAGACCCATGAAAAGTACAGTGATAATTAAGTTACAATTGTATGTAACTTGATGAGAGTTGTATGTATGTAAAAAGAATTAACTTAGATTCTAGATAACGTAGAGAAATATTAAACAAAAACAAAAAAATAAGACCCATGAAAAGTACGGTGATAATTAAGGTACAATTGAATGTTGTAACTTGATGGGAGTTGTGTGTATGTAACTTGATAAAGTGATGGGAGTAGCTTCTCTAAACTGGATACACAGAGAAGGCCTAAGTAGTGATATTTAAACTAAGATATGAATGACAAGAAAGTATCAGACATGCACAAATCAGCGAGAAAAGCATTTCAGGTACAAGTTTGGTGTGTCAGGGAACAGAAAGAAAGAATAGTCTAAGACGAAGAGAGGACTAGATCCTTCAAGGATTTGTAAATCAAGAAACAGAAGTTTGGATTTTATTCTAAGGAAGCCCTCTCGAGGTCAATGGTAAGTCATTCCTCACAAAAGGCTGCAGCAGAGGCGGGGACCATTCTTGGAATTAGAGGGTAAAATGGGCAAAGGAATACAGGTGGGGAAAAGGATGCTCTGCAAGACAAGAACTAGTATTCCGCACACTGGCAATCCTAGGGAAATTCTGGCACTTGTTTCTGGGTTAATGAAGCTAGAAAAACAGCTCTCTCAAACCTAGTAACAAATTTAAATGCCTTCATGAATTAGGTAACCAATATAAATGCCAGCAGCAACCAGATATAAAACAATAGGGAGTGGGAGGTCCTGAGAACTAGCAGGCACAACCCTGGCTGAAAACATTCAAAGTTTTAAAAAGTTTATTCTAAGGGCACCTAGGTGGTTCAGTCAGTTAAGCAGCTGGCTCTGGTCACATCTCATGGTTTGTGATATCGAGTCCCACATCAGGCTCTGCGCTGACAGTATGGAGCCTGCTTGGGATTCTCTCCCTCCCTCCCTCCCTCTTTCTTTAAAAATTTTTTAATGTTTTATTTATGAGAGAGAGAGAGAGAGAGAGAGACAGAGAGCGCGCGCAAAGAGTGTGAGCAGGGGAGGGTCAGAGAGAGAGAGAGATACAGAATCTGACAGGCTCCAGGCCCCAAGCTGGCTGTCAGCACAGAGCCTGACGTGGGGCTGGAACCCACGAACTGTGAGATCATGACCTGAGCCGAGTCGGACGCTTAACCGACTGAGCCACCCAGGTGCCCCACTCTCTCTCTCTCGAAATAAAAATAAACTTAAAAAAAAAAAAAAAAAAGTTTATTCTAGAATTTGATAGTGAAGTTGTTTAACCTCGTAAAAACATTAAAACCCACTGAATTTTACACTTTAAAAAAGTTACTGTTATATATGCGTATATCTCAATTTTTAAAAAAACTAAAAAAAAAAGAAGCTTAAGCACTGTGCTAAAAAGGAGTTAGATGTTACTTCCTCTAAGAAGTCCATGAACTTTGTACCTCAAGAAGTCCATGAACTTTGTACCTCTCTATGGCATTTACAGCAAATCAGCTTTATATTATTTGTGTACTTGCCTTATCATGCTCCACACCCAACTAGGTTGCAGACTTCAGGAGAGAGACCATATGGTTTTCATTTGTCACCCCAGAACAATTACCAAAGAAATATATTATTTCTTCATCTGAATTTCAACTCTATTCTGTTAAGTATTTCTAACCTGACTCCAAACAGAAGATGACATCTAATTTTAAAGAACTCAAAACTCAAAAGGTGAACTTCTTTAAAAAAGAAAAAAGTGACTAATTTATCCAATTCTCAATAAATACTAATTCCAAGGAACCAACAGATTTATTTTTTATTTATTTTGAGAGACAGAGTACATGCAAGTGAGAGCAGGGGAGGGACAGAGAGAGAAGCAGAGAGAGAATCCCAAGCAGGTTCTGCACTGTCAGCACACAGCCTGAGACAGGGCTTGATCTCACAAATCATGAGGTCATGACCAGAGTGGAAATCAAGAGTCGGACACTTAACCAACTGAGCAAACACTTAATTTAAAATTAATTTCCCTATCAACAGAGGAATGGTTTAAAAAAAAAAAAATCGAAGAAAATTCTACAATGCACTTTAGTTTTCACAAAATATTTTTATAATAATTCTATAAGGTTGTTTCTAGGATATGATCTCATTCAATAGCTACATTAATATAAGATGACTCTCCTGGGGCACCTGGGTAGCTCAGTCGTTTAAGGGTCCAACTCTTGACTTTGGCTCAGATCATGATCTCACGGGTTTGTGAGATCAAGCTCCATGTCAGGCTCTGCACTATCAGTGCTGGAGATTCTCTCTCTTTCTCTCAAAATAAATAAATAAAAAATTTTCAAAAATGACTCTCCTAAAAAGTAATAAGTGAGTAATAGTAAGGGTACCTGTACATGACAGAAACATAATTGAAATTAATTTTATAAACAAAGAATAGAATCAAATTCAAAATTTAAAGAAATTTGTCAATACATTTATCACACTGTATCTCTTCTCAACTTCATCTCTCTTTTCTAAGGTTTCATTCCAAAATTTTCTACTCCTATTCTGCAACCTGCTTTATATCTCCATTTCTTTCTTTTTTAGAGAGAGAGAAGAGAGAGAACACACACACAAGTGGGAGAGAGAGGCAGAGGGAAAATCCCAAGCAGGTTCCATGATCAGCATGGACCCCATTGTGGGATTCGATCCCACAACCCTGGGAGCATGACCTGAGCTGAAATCAAAGTTGGACAGTCAGCCAACTGAGACATCAGGGTGCCCCTATATCTTCATTTCTTTAGATTCTCTCTTCTCATTCTGTCCCATCAATATTTTTCTTTCCTTAACCCTGAAAGAAGCTACTCTCAATTCCTAAATTTCACACAATCACTAAAATAGATTTTTAGAATTAGCCAGAACTCTAAATGGAAACTCAAGATTGGGGAGAAATCACTTTACTAGTAAATCTCACATACAGTAGTTCTTCCTCCACCTTTGCATATCAGTATTTTACTCTGGCAGAAGTCACAAATCCAAAAAGAGATGGCTCATTATTCCTAACATTAACCAGACACAAATGGAAATGAATAATATTTAATGGTCAAGAATTGCTCTGTGTGAAAAGATAGGGCAAACAGTTACTGAAATTTTCAGAAAGAGTTTGCAATGGTGTTTAAACAGCAAATGCTAAAACATCCTCTAAAATGTTAACACTAATTCTCATTAACAAGAATACTCAAGTAAGTAAATCTTTCATTTTTATGACCTAAGTCTGAATTAGTAAGGACAGAACCTTCATTATCTTATACTACCAAAAGGGTCTATTTAAAGAAAGTCTGCAAGATATTCTCAGCCTAAGTCATCTAGGACTAAACAAGGACTCAGGAGAGACTGGAAATTCTTATTCTGCCACTAACTAACTACAACTTCAGGCTAAATCATTTAAATCCTTAGGTCTAATTTTCTCAATATGCAAAAGAAAAGATGAACTAGTAAACCCAAAAGTCTCACCTAACTCTTCCCAACCCCTTTTGGTCTGAAGTTCTATTTTTTAAATTTATTTACTTATTTTGAGAGAGAGAGAGCGCGCGCGCTTGCATGAGTGGAGGAGGGGCAGAGATAGAAGGATAGAGAAAAATCCCAAGCAGGCTCCATGTCCAGCGTGGAGCCCAACACAGTGCTCAATCCCACAACCACAAGATCACGACCTGAGCCAAAATCAAGAATCACTTAACTGACTAAGCCATGCTGGCACCTTGAAGTTTTATTTTTAATTACTGACTTCACTCTAAATAGCCTTAAGGAACTCAGTGACTCCAAGTGTAATAACATTCACATCATAGGGATCTTACAAGAAGTAAAGACAAAAAAACGGTAGAAAACATATGAAAAAAAAAAAAAAGAAATGGCTGAAAACTTCCCTAATCTGGGGAAGGAAACAGATATTCAGATCTAAGAGGCATAAGAACCCCCCATAAATTCAACCCAAGGAGAGTCACACTGAAACAAATAGTAATTAAAATGGCAAAAAGTAGTGATAAAAAACTTTAAAGCAGCAAGAGAGGGGCACCTGGCTGGCTCAGTCAGAAGAGCATGTGACTCAATTTCAGGGTTATGAGTTTGGCATCACATTGGCTGTAGAGATTAAACAAATAATTCAGTAAATAAGTAAACAAATAAACTTATTGTTTACAAATAAGTAAACAAATAAGAAAACTTTTTTAAAAAAGCAGCAAGAGAAAAGCAGACAATTACATAAAACAGAAATCCCATAAGGCTATCAGCAGATTTTTCATCAGAAACTTTGCAAGTCATAAGGGAACAGCATAATATATTCAAAGTGCTGAAAGGGAAAAAAGCTGCAGCCAAGAATACTCTATCCAGCAAGACTATCATTCAGAATGGGAGAAATAGAGTTTTTCACACAAACAAAAACTAAAGGAGTTCACAACCACTAAACCACCCTACAAGAAATATTAAAAGGGACTCTTTGAATGTAAAGGCAAGACCATAAGTGAAAGTATGAAAACAAAAATCACAAAAGCAGTAAAAATAAGTATTTCTGTAAAAATCAGTCAAGGGATTCACAAAAAAGGATGACACCATATACCTAAAACATGAGGGGGAGAAGACTAAAGTACGGGTTCAAACTCAAGTGACCATCAACTTTATATGGACTGCTATATCCATAAGATGTTATATGCAAACCTAATGATAACCACAAATTAAAAGCAAGTAAAAGATATGCAAAGAATAAAGAGAAAGGGATCGAAGTATATCACTAAAGAAAGCCAGCATACCATGAAACAGAGCAAGAGAAGGATCAGAGAAAATCTAGAGAAACAACCACAAAACAAGTAACAAAATGGCAATAAATACATATCTATAAATAATTATCTTGACTGTGAATGGACTGAATGCTCCAATCAAAAGACATAGGGTGATAGAGTAGAGGAAAAACAAGACCCATTAATATGCTGCCTCAAGAGACTCATTTTAGACCGAAAGACACATGCATCTTGAAAGTGAGAGGATTGGGGAGCCTGGGTGGCTTGGTTGGTTAAGCGTCCGACTTTGGCTCAGATCATGATCTCACAGTTTGTGGGTTCGAGCCCCACATCGGGCTCTGTGCTGACAGCTAGCTCAGAGCCTGGAGCCTGCTTCAGATTCTGTATCTTCCTCTCTCTCTGACCCTCCCCTGCTCACATTGTTTCTCTCTCTCTCAAAAAAATAAATAAAATATTAAAAAAATTTTTAAATAAAGTTCTTTGAAAGTGAGAGGATGGGGAAAAATTTATCAGGCAAACAGATGTCAAAAGAAAGCCAGGGTAGCAATGCTTATATCAGGCAAAACAGACTTTAAAACAAAGCCTGTAACAAGAAACAAAAAAGGACACTATATAAAAATGAAGGAGACAATCCACCAACAGTATACAACTGTAAATACTTATGCACCCAACACAGAATCACACAAATACATAAAACAGTAAATAACAAAATAACAGTAAGGAAATAATAGTAGGGGACTTTAAAAACCCCACTTACATTAATGGACAGATCATCCAAATAGAAAATCACCAAGGAAACAGTGAACCAGATAGATTTAACAGATATATTCAGAACATTCCATTCTAAAACAGCAGAATACACATATGTTTCAAGTACACATAGAACATTCTCTAGAACAGATCACATACTAGGCCAGAAAACAAGTCTCAACAAATTTTTAAAAGCTGCAATCATACCATGCATCTTTTCTGACCACACACTATGACACCAGAAATCAACCACAAGAAAAATCTGAAAAGAGCACAAATACATAGGGATTAAATAACATTTTACTAAACAATGAATGGGTCAACCAAAAAATCAAAGAAACGCAAATTACATGAAAACACAATGGTCCAAACTCCTTGGGACACAACAAAGTGGTTCTATGGGGAAAGTTGATAGCAATACAAGCCTACCTCAAGAAGTAAGAAAAATCTCAAATAAACAACTCTACACCTAAAAGAGCTAGAAAAAGAAGAAACAAAACCCCAAACCAGAAAAAGGAAGGAAATAATAAAGATCAGAACAGAAATAAATAATAAACTAAAGAAATAGAATGTATCAATGAAACCAGGAGGTGGTTCTTTGAAAAGATCAACAAAATTGATAAACCTCTAGCTAGACTCATCAGAAAAAAGAAGAAGAAGAAGAAGAAGAAGAAGAAGAAGAAGAAGAAAGAGAGAAAGTTAATGAGAGGATTCATATAAACAAAATCACCAAGAGGAGAAATACCACAGAAAGGCAAACAATTGTAAGAGAATATTATGAAAATCTATATGTCAATAAACTGGACAACTTAGAAGAAATGGATAAATTCCTAGAAATATTTAACCTACTAAAATGAAAGCACGAAGAAATAGAAAATTTCAACAGACCAATTACCAGCAATGAAATTCATTCAGTAATCCAAAAACTCCCAGCAAACATAAGACTAGGACCAGACACCTTCACAGGCCAATTCTACCAAACATTTAACGAAGAATTAACACCTATTCTACTCAAACTATTCAANAACTGACTAAGCCACCCAGGCGCCCCCCAAATTCATTCTCTGAAGGCAGTATCACCCTGATACCAAAAGAAGATAAAGACATCACAAAAAAAGAGAACTACAGGCCAGTAACTCTCATGAATATAGATGCAAAAATCCTCAACAAAATATTAGCAAATCAAATCCAACAACACATTAAAAAAAATTATTTGCCATGATCAAGTGGGACTTATTCCCAGGATGCAAGGATGGTTCACTATTCACAAAATAGTGTGATGTATCACATCAACAAAAGAAAGGATAAAACCATATGATCATTTCAACAGATGCAGGAAAAGCATTTGACAAAGTACAACAGCCATTCATGATTAAAAAAATAAATAAAACAACACCCTGCAAAGTAAGTCTAGAAGGAACATACCTAAACATAATAAAGGCTTATATGAAAAACCCATAGCCAACATCATACTCAATGGTGAAAAACTGAGAGCTTTTCCCCTTAAGTCAGAAATAAGACAAAGATGTATAATCTCACCACTTTTATTCAACATAGAACTGGAAGTCATAGTGGTAGCAATTAGACAACATAAAAGGAAAACCCAACATAAAGAAATAAAAGGCGTCCAAACTGGTAAGGAAGAAGTAAAACTTAGTATTTACAGATGATGTGATAAAATATATATAGAAAAGTCTGATGACTCCACCAAAAAACTACTAGAACTTATACGTGAATTCAGTAAGTTGTAAGATACAAAATCAACATACAGAAATCTGTTGCACTTCTATACACTAATAATGAAGCAGCAGAAAAATTAAGAAAATAATCCCATTCACAATTGCACCAAAAATGATAAAATATCTTAC
Source organism: Crocuta crocuta (assembly GCF_008692635.1). Lineage (NCBI taxonomy): Eukaryota > Metazoa > Chordata > Mammalia > Carnivora > Hyaenidae > Crocuta > Crocuta crocuta. The sequence continues at coordinate 3,431,996 of NW_027533263.1, forward strand.
AAATGAACTTAACCAAAGAAGACCTGAAATCTGAAAATTATAAAGCAAATGACAGAAATAAAGACAACACTAAGAAATGGGAAAGACATTCCATGCTCCTAGGTTTTGAGAACAAGTGTCGTTGTGAGAACAAGACCCAAAGCAATCTACAGACTTAATTCAACCTCTGTCAAATACCAACGGCATTTTTCACAAAACTAGAACAATCCTAAAATTTGTATGGAATCACAAAAGACCCCAAACAGCCAAAGCAATCCTGAAAAAGAGAAACAAAACCAGGGTTATCACAATTCCAGACTTCAAGTTATATTACAATGCAGAAACATAAAAATAGACATACAGATCAATGGAGTAGAACAGAAAACCCAGAAATAAACCCATAACTTTATGGTCAATCAACCTTCGACAAAGCAGGAAAGAATATCCAATGAGGAAAAAGAACATCTCTTCAACAAATGGTGTTAGGAAAACTGGACAACTACATGCAAAAGAGTGAAACTGGACCACTTTCTTACACCATGCACTTAACTTAATGCACAAAACTTAAAATGAATTAAAGACTTAAATGTGAGACCTGAAAATTGAAAACAGAGCACACAGCAACATCTTTCTAGACAAGTCTCCTGAGGCAAGGGAAATAAAAGCAATAAATAAACCATTGGGACTACCTCAAAATGTGAAGTTTCTGCACAGTGACAGAAACAATCAGCCAAACTAAAAGGCAACCTATGAATGGGAGAAGATATCTGCAAATGACACAACTGATAAAGGGCTACTATCCAAAATGTATAAGGTACTGATACAACTTAGCACACACAAAAACAACAAATAATCCAATTAAAAAATGGGCAGAAGACATAACAGACATTTCTCCAAAGATGACATCCAGACGGCCAACGGACACATGAAAGGATGCAACATCACCCATCATCAGAGAAATGCAAAAGAAAACTATAATGAGATATCACCTCAAACCTGTCAGAATGGCTAAAATCAAAAACACAAGAAACAAGTGTTTGGCGAGGACTTGGAGATAAAGGAAGCCTCCTGCACTGTTAGTGGGAATGCAAACTGGAGCAGCCACTGTGGAAAACAGTACGCAGGTTCCTCAAAAAATTAAAAATAGAACTACACTACAATCCAGTAATTGGATATTTACCCCTAAAATACAAAAACATTGCATACATGCATCCTGTATTTATTAGAGTGTCATTTACAATAGCCAAGCTAAGGAAGCAATCTAAATGTCTGCTGACTGATGAATGGATAAGGAAGATATGGTATAAACATACAATGGAATATTATTCAGCCATAAAAAAAGAACAAAATATCGCCATTTGGATAAATGGCAACGTGGATAGAGCTAGAGAGTACAATGCTAAGTGAAATAAATCAGAGAGTGTCAAATACCGTATGATCTCACTTGTATGTGTAATTTAAGAAACAAAACAAAGGAGGCATTCCAAGTGAATTCATAGGTTAAAAAGTTAGCTTTCCTTTTTGGTTAAAAAAAAAAAAAGGGTTCGGTTTCTCTAAAATAAAACATACCAATTTAGGACAACTGTTACCTGCATGCTTCTCTCTCAGAAGACAAGAAGAACAAAGTTTAAATTATTATTTGAGAATATTGACAATTCTAGGTTCAAACAGAATTAACTCTGCTTATTTGTACTAAAAACATACTAATTTTTCACTTACGATTAGTACTCTTTAACAAGAAATAATACTTTTCATTCAACAAATGCTTAATGAAATACTACTATGAAGTTGAGCACTGTGCTGATATGTTACAGGGAATACAGCTTTTTATAGAGTTAAATAGGGTCCCTCTCCTCAGGCAACTTTATTAAAATCTCCAACAACAGAAGAGAACTTTTATACGGCTTATACTTTTTACTTTTAAAATGAATGCACCTACATGCTACAATATTTTAAATTTGAAATGCTTTTCTTTTATATACACACAAACACATAGTGGGGGAGTTTAAAGACAAATTTTGCAAGGAGGATACATCAGCATTTCCACGATAAATAATCTCTACTCTTTTGTTATAAGCATTCTGATCAAATAGCTGATAATTATATTTTTACTCAACTATACATGATTATAAAATATTAAGTACATCCCCCCAAAAAACGTACTGGAAGTAAAATCAGTCATGGGGTCTTTTAGCCAAATCATCATCTAAATTATCTATACAGATGTCATAACATAGGAATGAGTGTATTTTAGTCAATTCTCCAGGATGAAACAGGATTATAGCTAGGACAGCTAATGCACCTTTAGAGAAAACACTTTTATACCAATGTAAATAAATATAAGCAACAATGCTGTTATTCAAAGCTCTTTAAAAGCTTTGGTCTGTGATCAGAAAACATTTCTTTAACAGACCTTTGAACGAATACAACTTTCGTGGATGAAAAATCTCATTGAATATACTGCAGAACTTCATACTCACTATCCTAATAACTGTATTTCTAGAAACATACTAAAGGAAAAGAATGCCCTTTTTCTATCCATCAAGTTGGCCGAAACAGTAAGTCTGATAAAACCAGAAGTTGGGGAAGATGTGAAAGAAGAGGAACATTTTTGGTAGTGACATATATTCCTCATCACTTCAGAGAGCCATTTGGAGATTACATAGCTAAAGATCCTACAATACTACCTCTAAGTGTTCAAGTACTTAAAAGACAAATGTCAGGAAAAATGTACAAAAACCACAGCATTCAAAAGGTGAATGAAAAAACTGGCTTATTCTGATAAAAATATGAACCAGATTTAGAAGAATCAGCCTAAATATTGTTAAAACCACCTGGTTGAGTAAAAACTGAAAGTTTCTGAAAAAAATCAATACCACAAACAGCAATAAATAAAAGTTTATGGATACATGTATATTAAGCGCACTAAAACATGAAGCAGAACAACACAAATTATTCCCTAGGGGATGATTTCTATGGTATCCATTGTTATCTCTTCAAATAAGTTATTTGAAGAAAACAAAAACAACTGATTACTACTGTTGATGAGTATGTAGATGTCGATCATGTTTTATACTCTGATTATAAATGTTTTAGGGCATGTGGCTGGCTCAGTTGGAAGAACGTGTGGCTTTTGATCTCAGCATGGTGAGTTCAAGCTCCACTCTGGTGTAGATTATTTAAAGTTAAAAAAATAAAATGCTTCAAAATTAAATACAAGTTTATTTACTCATTTATTTACTTACTTCTTTATTTATTTATTATCATTTCCACCACTGATATAATCATACTTCTACTCATGCTGCTCCTAGGATGGAAGAGGACCATGATGCATATATATACACCTCCCTCTCAAGGAGTCCAGACACAAGAGACCTGCCCCAGCACTCACAAACAGAAGCATTCCAGTGCACACAATCCCAGATGATACACTGTCCCCACAGCTCAAGCTGACTTCAGACACGTGAGTATTTCCCCTGACGAGGTGCACCATTCTTAGAGGTACTGCAATACCAGGTCAATGTGTGGAGTAGATGGAGCAAGCTCCACCATCTTCCTGCTTCAAAAATTCACTTACTATTATTATCCTGGGACAAAGGATGCATTGGATATTAAACTGATACGAACAGATACTACACTTGATCTTAGCCAAAAGGCCAAAAAGTGATAAAAAAAAAAATTTATCTTAAAATGAAATTCAAAACATGGATAAAAGCTGTCAACAAGTATATTCATCAAAGACAAATATTAAGGGAAAAAATGGGGAAAAAAGGGGAAGGGGAGGGCAATTAAATATCCTACAAGAAAAAAACCTAAGTAAACTGGGGTGTCTTTTATGTCCATCTGGATTACAATGCAGGTGCTGTAAATTATTCCTAAAGCATTTAATGCATGGGAAATGCCAGTGATAAAACTTTAAATTAAAGAAGCAAAACTAAATCATGCATACAATAATGGCTATATAAACACACACACAAAGGTGAGAAAATATATGAAAAATTTAAACTGTAGTCATTTCTGTGTGGTAGGACAGGGTTGTTTTTTTACTTTCTTCTTTATACATCTTTAAATGTTGCATATTTCCATTAATATTATTAATGAAAGAGGAAAAAAAGAGAAGGCAAACTACAAACTCAAAATCCTCTGGTAAAAATTTACTTCCCAATTAAACTGATAAGATTCTGTTTTACTTCTGATTCTAAAAATATTGAACTATGTTAACATAGTCCATATAACATAAAAATATGGACTATATCTAACATATTGGACGATGTTAACAAAGATAAATCTCTTTAAATATTAATATTGACAACTATATAAGCCAAAAGAATTATGTCATTAACTATACAGCTGTAACTTTCTACTTCAAAGTTTCTAAAGATATATTTAATCTCCCCTATTTCTAGCACTGTCACATCAAAATATATGATCCCTTCATCTATGCATTAGATAAGTTTTCATATGGAAAATCTTGTATCAAGTCTTAACTTATATAATAAAATAAGCATGTGTAAATTAACAATTTGGCTGTAAGAAATGACACAAATAGGACAACATGCAGTGTTCACATAACATTCCATGGCAAGTGAAAAATCAACAATACTGTTGAGAGAAATTAAAGACCTAAATAAATGGGCAGATATACCATACTAATGAACTGGAAGATGGAATATAATTACATGTCAATTGTCCCCATACTGAGCTAAGTATTCACTATGTAATTATAGCCAATATCCCAATATCTGATTCTAAAATTTAGATGGAAAAGCAAATGACCTAGAACAGCCAAAAAAATCTGGAAAAAGAACCTGAGGTAAACTACTTGCCTTCAAGACTTACTATAAGGCTAAATAATCAAGACAATGTAGTAATGGCAAAAGAATTGAGAATTACATCAATGTAACAGAATGGACAGTCCAGAAATAGGTTCATTCTTACAATGTCAAATGATATTCAACAAGGATGTCAAAGTAGGTAAGTTGAAAAGGAAATGTTTTATTTTGTTTTTGTGCCATTACTGAGATGATTGACAAACTCAAGTACAAAGCTTTTTTTTTAACAGATGCTGGAGCAAACATATAAATACTGAGGATGGGGAAGCCTCCACTTTTTTATCACACACACCATGAATAAGTCTCAATTCAAAATGGGTCACAGGGGCGCCTGGGTGGCTCAGTCGATTATGTGTCCTACTTTGGCTCAGGTCATGATCTCACAGTTCGTGGGTTCGAGCCCCACGTAGGGCTCTGTGCTGACAACTAATTCAGAGCCTGGAGCCTGTTTCAGATTCTGTGTCTCCCTCTCTCTCTGACCCTCCCCTGCTCGTGCTGTTTCTCTCTCTCTCTCATAAATAAACATTAAAAAAATGTCAAAATGGGTCACAGACTGAAATGTAAAACTTAAATTATAAAAGCTCTTAGGAAAAACATGAGATATCTTTGCAACTTTGGTGTAAGTAAAGATTTATAAGGATAGAAAACATTAGACCATAAAAGTAACAATACATTGATAAAGTCCAATGTAAAAATTCCTCTTTGAAAAACACATTAAAAAAATAAACAGGCAATCCAAAGACTAAGAGAAAATATTCACAAATATATCTAATGAGGGACTTATATAAAGACTTACTACAACTTTTTTTAGTATATGTGCTCCCAAAGCAAGCACAAGACTTACTACAACTAAACAATAAAAATGAGAACCCAACTTTTTAAGTAGGCAAGAATTGTAGTCACTTCCCAAATGGCTAATATGAACCTGAAAAGTTGCTCAACATTACAGGCAATGAGGGAAATGCAAATTAAAACTAAAATGAGATACTACATATGTATTACAGTGGTTAGAAGGCAAAAGATGGACAATACCAAGTGCTGCTGAATATATAAAATGATACATAAAACGTTGGGTAAGTATGCCAGTCTCTTAAAAGATTAAAAATACACCTACCCTATATAACCCAGCATGTTCTCATAGGTATTTACTTATCAAGAGAAATAAAAAGAGACTTGTACACAAATGTCATAGCAGCTTTATTAGTAAAAGCCAGATATGGAAGCAGTCCAAATATCTATCAACAGGTGAATGGATAAATAAGCAACAATATGGAACAACCTAAAGATCATTATTCTGCTTGAAAATAAGCCAGATTACACAGATCGAGAAAGAGAAAGAGACAGAAGAGAGGGAAGGAGGGAGGAAAGAGGGGGAAGGAGAGAATGGGAAGGGGAGAGGGGGGAGAAAGAGAGGCAGGGAGGGAGAGAACACTGAGTGATTCTGCACATAAAATTGTAAGAATACAAACTAATCTATAGTGACAGGCTGCCTTGAAACAGAGGTAAAGGGAAATATGACTTACAAAGGGGTATGAGGAAACTTTGGGGGACAATGGAAATGTTCACTCTCTGATTGCAGGGATGGTTTCATGTGTGTATGAAAACACATCAAACTGTATACCTTACTGTATAGATTACATGGAAATTATACCTCAATAAAGTAGAAGAAAAATGTTTCAAGAAACAAGCAAACCAAAAAACTTCAGAGCAGAATTAGAGTTAGGAGTCAAGGTAGTGGCTATCTATGAGGGGCAGGGGGCTTCTGGCACACTGGTAATATTCTTTTTTTCTTCTGTGTACTTGTTATGCAAGAGTATTCAAGTTGTAAAAGTGTACACTTATGATATATGTACTTTTCTGCATACTGTTCTTCAATACTAAGTTTTTATTTATTTATTGTCAAATGTTTATTTTTGAGAGAGACAGGCAGAAGACAAAGAGACAGAGAATCCCAAGCAGGCTCCGCAGTGTCGCTCAGAACCTAACATGGGGCACGAACTCACGAACAGTAGATCATGAACTGAGCCAAAATCAAAAGTTGGATGCTTAACTGACTGAGCCACTCAGGCACCCCTCAATACAAAGTTTTAAAAAGAGGATATAACATCTACCTATGATCTAGCAATTTGACTCCTTTATCCAAGAGAAATGAAATATCTGTCCACAAAAAGACCTGTACAAAAATACTCATAGCAGTTTTCTTTACAATAGTCCCAAACTGGAAATCGCCCAGGTACCCGTTAATAGGAAACTAGATAAACAATCTTTGGTGTACACTGTTTATAAAACTGAATATTACTCCACAATAAAAAGAAACAAATTACTAATACAAGCAATAACATGCATGTGTCTAAAAACATCATGCTGAGTGCAAGAATTCAGGGATAAAAGTGTGTATGCACAATCAACTAATACAAAGTTATGGAAAAGGCAAAATTTACCTGTGGTTGCAGTTGCTTCTAGGATACGGAGAAGTAGAGAGAGAGTGGGGAAAGGTAAAGGGTAGACTAATAGAAATGTTTATATCTCACTAGAAATGTCAGGGAAAAAAATGCTCACTACGAACATGGAAAAATTATGTCTATCAAAACTAGTGAATAACTAAATTAAAGGTTTAATTGGTACCTTTAATTCACCTTGAATAATTCCCAAAAGCATAATGCAAAATCCAAACTTAAGTTTCTGAAAAAAGCCTTTAACTTCAATTTGTGGTGAAGAATGAACTTTATTTAGGTCTCACTTTGCTTTAATTTATCTATTTTTCTTCTACAAACATCATTTCCTAATTATTAGGAAAATGAGAATGTCTTGTCCCAAGTGCTTTGTTTTTTTTAGTTTGAAACAGAGAGAATGAGTGAGCAGGAACAGGAGAGAGGCAGAGAGAGAGAATCCTGCACTGACTGTGCAGAGCCCAACACGGGGTTCCATTTCAGGAATCGAGATTGTGACCTGAGCCGAAATCAAGAGTTGGATGCTTAACCAGTGAGCCACCCAGGTGCCCCATAGGTGCTTTATTTTTAAGATGGCTTCATGTAAGAATATTATACACTATGAAACGAAACTTATCTGAAAGGCCCATTAACAATAATAATTCAGTAAGATTGTATAGAGCTTTCCAAAATGGAGGTGACTGTACCCCAGGAGGTATGAGTGATGATCTAAGAAGAACATACTGGGAGCTCTTTTTATATTTAATCTGTATTATACACATATATTTTAAGTATAGTATAATAGAACATATATGTTTCCTTAACATACAAAAAGACACTGGCATCTTCATTACGGCCACCAGTCAGACAATCATACATCATATAAAGTAATCAAGTATTCTGGTACTAAGTGATTTTAAGTATTCTAAGGAGAGACTGATAGTATCTGCTAGATACTTTTTCAGTTTTTTTTTAATGTTTTATTTATTTTTGAGAGAGAGATAGAGACAGCATGAGCAGGGAAGGGTCAGAGAGGGAGTCACATAATCTGAAAACAGGCTTCAGGCTCTGAGCTAGCTGTCAGCATAGAACCCAACACGGGGCTCGAACCCACGAACCGTGAGATCATGACCAGAGCTGAAGTGAGACACTTAACCGACTGAGCCACTTAGGTGCCCCATGAAGCAGCTGTTTTGACCTCAACAAAAGAAAGTTGGGGACGGGAAGAAAGTTTTAATTTCAAAAGCAACTACTGCAGCAAAAGAGAAGCTGAAGCAGTAAGACTGCCAAGTGTTAAAATATTTTACTGATGTAGTTGAAGAGTGACCATAGTATTTTATATCAAACAGTTTTATTAGTTGTTTCATGGCAAAGTATTTAAAAAGAGGTGTTGGGGGCGCCTGGGTGGCTCAGTCAATTAAGCGTCTGACTTCAGCTCAGGTCATAATCTCACAGTTCGTGGGTTCAAGCCCCACATCAGGCTCTGTGCTGACAGCTAATTCAGAGCCTGGAGCCTGTTTCAGATTCTGTGTCTCCCTCTCTCTCTGACCCTTCCCTGCTCACGTGTGCTCACTCGTTCTCTCTCTCTCTCTCTCAGAAATAAATTTAAAAAAAAGAGGTGTCAAAAAGGTATGCTTTTTTATTTTTTTTTAATTTGTTAACGTTTATTCTTGAGAGACAGAGCATGAGCAGGGGAGGGGCACAGAGTGGGGAAGACACAGACTCTGAAGCAGGCTCCAGGCTCTGAGCTGTCAGCACAGAGCCCGATGCGGGCTTGAACTCACAAACCACAAGATCATGACCTGAGCAGAAGTCGGACGCTTAACTGACTGAGCCACCCAGGCGCCCCAGCATTTTTTTTTTTTATAGAGTCTAAATCTGCTGACTTTCTGTGGTGACTATTAGTAGCATACCACCTAGCCATTGTTTTTAACAGCAAAAACAAAAAATTGGTTAATCTGTATTTTAAAAATCAATGAGGCATTTTAAAACTCAGTAAAAATATAGTGTAATAATATACAGTAAAAAATAAAGGTATTACAAAAGAAAATAAGGGTGTGTCATCTTGAAGTATTCGTACTCGCATATCCTAAAAACAGAAAAACAATTTTCTAAGTCTTTAAAGGCTTTCCAGAGTTTTCTATGGATCGTGAACACATTTATTAAAAATATATCAATGTAAATTCTTGCCTTGGAAAAGCAAACTTTACTAGCCAAATCTGTAAAACTGATGGATAGAAATTAAACAATGGGTATCTCCAGTAAGAAAGCATAGCCAATCTATACTTACTCTCTTTGGGTATATGTCCCTACATAAGATGCCTTCTAGTTAAGACAAGCATTAAAACCAAGTACCAAATTAAACAGATTTAAGACGCAGACTTAAGAATTTCTGTATTACTAAGTAGTAAACCCAAGATTTTTTCAAACATAATGTAGCATATTCATTGCTCCTGCTTTAAAAATATGTATTTATTTTTAAATTGTAGAATAAACAAAAAGGTTTTTTAGCCATTACTAACATTTATAAATACTCTATTCATAGATAAGGGGATCACTGATTCCCTTCACTAGTCTCTAAAGTCATTTGTTACAATATAAAATAAACCAAACAAGCCAATAAAGAATGATTCTTTCTAAATAAAATAAACATTATTAAACACTATTAGATCTTAGTGAATCCTTTCAGATGTAATACCAACTGTAAATAATTCTTCAAATAATAGTTTTCACTAAAAACCTTTTACTGAATTTCTATTCTTCTTAAGGGACTGAGGTATTTCAGATGAGTAAAAGCAGGGCTAATACTCCACAATTCAGGGGGATTTAAGAGAGTATAAAATTACAACATAAAGCAAATCAAGTAAGGTCTAGAGAAATGAAGAAGAAAGCAATTCTGCTTGGTGTCTAACAGCTTCACAAAGAAGGTATATGAACTGGGTCTCAAAGGGTAAGTGAGATTTTGACTGGAAAAAGTAGAGAGAACAATGCATGACTGAGAACCATGGATAGAGGCATGTACAATCTGTATTTTCAAGTCACATTATTGGTTGTTTTGCTGTACTGACTTAGCTAACACTTTTCTTCACATATCAAACAGCAAGATCCTTTTAAAGGCATTTTCCAAAAAAGCATCAACTTCTTAAGTATGGTTACAAAACTGGTTTATTGCAATTCTACAATATTTGGGCCTATTTAAAATGTTTACAGTTCTAATTACCTCCAGATTCACCATTCTTCACCAGGGGGCTTAAATTTTAAGTGTCACATAATGATAAGACATCATTATGGACCTCCCAATATTGCTTTTCTTCTCATGTAAAGGAATGACTTGTTTGTACTTTCTTTTCTAAACCTAATCTAATCCCTCCCCTTTTTCAAATCCCAGTACCCTATGCTTCTTCTTGGACTCTGCTCCCTAAATTACATTCTCTACTGATTCCTTGTATCTTGCACTTAAACTGATATGCTGTTTTGGAGGCATGAATACCTAGCTCTTGACTTCTCCATCACACCTAGCTCTGCCTAACAAAGAGAAACAATATGTATTTTATTAACACCAAAATATGTACTGTTTTAAAAGCCATTCTGTAAATCAGAGTGATGTATTTTAAGACATCTGCCTCAACATGTGGTAAACTGTATCTTAAAGTAACAGCCATAAGAGCATGGGATAAAGCTTAGAGATCATTTAATTTGGGGGTTTTCTATTATTTCCCAATAAAACTTTCCTAGATGAAATCTTTTTTTAACTTAAATCCAAGTTAGTTAACATACAGTGTAATAATGTTTTCTGGAAAAGAATTTAGGGATTCATCCAGTGCCCATCCCAGTGTCCCTTGCCCATTTAGCCCATCCCTCCAGCAACCCTCAGTTTGTTCTCTGTATTTGTCTCTATGGTTTGTCTCCCTCTGTTTTTACATTATTTTTGCTTCCCTTCCTTCACGTTCATCTGTTTTGTTTCTTAAATTCTACATACGAGTGAAATCATGGTATCTGTCTTTCTCTGACTTATTTTGCTTCGCAGTATACACTCTAGTTCTATTCACACTGTTGCAAATGGCAAGATCTCATTCATTTTGATTGCTGAATAATATTCTATTATATATATATATACCACATCTTTATTCATTCATCAGCTGATGGACATTTGACTTTCCATACTTTGGCTATTGTTGATAGTGCTGCTATAAACACTGGGGCACATGTCTAGATGACATTATTTTTTAATTTTTTTCTTAAATGTTTATTTATATTTGAGAGAGAGAAACATAGTGTGAGTGGGGCAGAGGCTGAGATAGAGGGAGACACAGAATCCAAAACAGACTCTAGGTTCCGAGCTGTCAGCACAGGGCCCCATGCAGGGCTTAAACTCGCCAACTGTGAGATCACGGCCTGAGCAGAAGTTGGACACGTAATCAATTGAGGTACCCAGATGCCCCTCCAGATGAAATCTTTATACAGCATCTCAGATACATAAAACTGACACAAATGCTGCTCATACTATTCTATGTTCAAATATATTAATTTATTACCATCTCAAAGAGACAAATTAAGGATTAAGTATGTTAGTTAACAGTCTTGTAACAATCTAAGCAAACCAATTATTACTGTAGTGTTTTGTTTTGATTTCACCCAGATAAGTAGTTTCAAGTAGGTGGCAGCTTTTGTAGTCTCAGGACATGCTTCAATTAAATTGAAAAAAAATTACTTTTATTCATTTTAATTTTATATAATTTATTGTCAAATTGGCTTATATACAACACCCACTGCTCATCCCAACAAGTGTCCTCCTCAATGCCTATCACCCATTTCCCCTCTGCTGAAAAAAAAATTTTTAAGTAAGTTTTTTCTTTCAAAATTGGTTTTGAATATGTTGTTATGGTTCTCAATCTGTTAATTTTTTTTTACTATGCAACAAAACCTTTACTAACATTTTGAACAGCTATTGAAAAAACCAGCAATTCAGCTTTACCAAAACTGGTAAATCTAAAACAGGTAAAACTGGTAATATCTAAACTTAGAGTGGGGCAAATGGCTAGAACACAGAGTAATGCCATCACTGAGTATATGAATTCAAGACTGAAGAATTAACAGCCAACCCTCAGATGGAGAAGCAGGTGCAGAGTTGATCCCTTCTGGATGCTGTAATCAGAAAGAGTGCTGCTATCTTCCAGCAGCTTTGCCTGCAAAAGGTGAGCCTCTGCTGGTCAGGGCAGATCCCTTCTTTATCTTGGATCTTAGCCTTTACATTATCAATGATGTCACTGGGCTTCACCTCCAGAGTGATGGTTTTGCCAGTCAGGGTCTTTGCAAAGATCTGCATACCACCCCTCAGATGCAGGGCCGGGTGTAGGGATGACCCTTTCTAGATATTGTCATCAGAAAGAGTGTGGCCACCTTCCAGCTGCTTGCCTGCAATGATGAGCCTCTGCTGTTGGGGGTGGGGGGGTACAGGGAGATGCCCTCTTTACGCTGGATCTTTTTCCATGGTGTCACGGGGTTCCACTTCCAAAGCGATAGTCTTTCTGGTCAAAGTCTTAGTGAATCTTTGCATTTTGACTTGCTAGTGAATACAAGGATACTAAATCCAATCACAATGAGTCATTTCCATGCCAACACCCAACAATGCCAGCTGCTTCTGAACTCAAAATTTTTTGTATACATACATGAAGGTTGCCACTGCCATTCAATGGAGAAAGAACAGTCCTTTCACCAAATGATGCTGATAAATGCTGGTAAACCAGATATACACATGTGAAAGGATATGGTTGGCGCCATATCTAACACCACACATAAATATTAACTAAACATAAAAGCTTAAACTATAAAACTATTAGAAGAAAACATATGGGAAAACCTTCATGACATTGGATTTGGCAATGATTTCTTGGACATGACACCAAGAGCATCAGCACCAACGGGAGGAAAAAAGATAAAGTGGACTTCATTAAAATGAAAACTCTGTACATCAAAGAATACCATCAACAGAGTGAAAAGGCAACCCACGACAATGTAAATTGTAAATCATGGATCTGATGTGAAATTAATATCCAAAATATATAAGGAATTCCTACAACTCAACAACAAAACAGCCCAATTTTTTAAACCGAGCAAAGGACAAGGACAGACATTTCTACAAAGATACACAAATGGTCAATAAGTACTTGAAAAGATGCTCAATATCACTAATCATTAGAAAAATGCAAATCAAAACCACAATGAGATGCTACTTCATACTCATTAGGATGGCCATTTTAAAACAAAGCAAAACCCTGAAAACAGCATTGTTGCTAAAGATGTGGAGAGGCCAGAACCATTGTACACTGCTAATAGAAGTGTAAAATGCTGCAGCCACTGTGGAAAACAGTATGGAGGTTCCTCAAAAATCAAACACAGAATTACCGTATGATCCCGCAATTCTACTGCTGGTATATACCCAAAAGAACTGAAAGCAGGGACTAAAACAGGCATGTGTGTGACAAGGTTCAAAGCAGCATTATTCACAACAGCCAAAAAGCAGAAACAACAAACATCTCTCTAAAAATGAATAAAAAATGAATAAACACACACACACACAATGGAATATTATTCAGCCTTTAATAAGGAATGAAATTCTGATTTATCCTATAACATGATGAACTTTGAAGACATTAAAATAAGCCAAATATAAAAGAGCAAATATTGCAGATTTCCACTTATATAAAGTACCTAGGGTAGCCAAATTCATAACAGTAAGTAGAAAAGTAACTACCAGAGGCTAGAGAGAGGGGGGTGCAGAGTTATTATTTAATGAGTAATTTCAGTTTGGAATGATGAAAAAGTTCTTAAGATAATGGTTGTACAACTTTGTGAATGTACTTAATACCACTGAAATGTACAATTAAAAATGGTTAAAATGGTAAATCTTATGTTATATATTTTACAATAAAAAAATTTGTGTGTGTTCTTATGGTGGCAGTATAAAAATGTAGTTAAGAAAACTACAAATTCCTAAGAAAGCTTAGGAATTATGCGGACTGGTTTCAAACCCAGGTCTGTCATTTTATAGGTCTGTAGTCTAAGCCGGTTTATTCAGACTGTTACAGAACTTACTTCATAGGATTATGTCAAGAAGTAAATTTTACATGTAAAACACTTAAAACAAGGCATGTCATTTAGTAGTCACTTTTTATTAATATAGGTTTAAAGGGATACAGGAGTGCTGATGCACAGGGGCACATGTACCCCAATGTTCATAGCAGCACTCTCAACAGTAGCCAAAACATGGAAAGAGCCTTAAGTGTCCATCAACTGACGAATGGATCAAGAATATGTGGTTTATCTATACAATGGAATAGTACATGGCAATGCGAAAGAATGAAATCTGGCCATGTGTAGCAACATGGATGGACCTTGAGGGTGCTATGCTGAAGAAAATAAGTCAGGCAGAGAAGGACAGATACCATATGTTTGCACATATAGGTGGATTAGGAGGAACTTAACAGAGGACCATGGAGGAGGAAGAAGGGAAAAATAGTTGGGGAACGGGAGGGAGGCAAACCATGAGAGACTCTTGAATGCTGAGAACTCAGAGCTGATGGGGGTGGAGGAGAGGGGAAGGGGGGTGATGGGCATGGAAGAGGGCACTTGTTGGGATGAGCACTGGGTGTTACATGGAAACCAACTTGACAAAAAACTGCTTAAGAAAAATAAAATATAATATAGGTTTAAAATACATTTTTGATGAGATTTAAGTGAAACATCTGCAGAACCCTTGAAGGTCCTCCACAAAATTCCAAAGCAGTAAAACACACACTGAAAACCAGTAATCTAATCCAAATTTCTCATTTTACAGGTAAAGTAATTAGAATCCAAGATAAAAGATTAGCCTGAGGTCACATATCTTGTTTTGCTAATGTTAATTTTCCTAAGAGTTTGGGATTAACAATAATGCTGACATTCGAATACTTCAAAACCAAGGCAAAGCCATGAGATTCTATAGACTCCATGAATGGTGTGATATCATCCACCATGCTAATCTAAACAATACAGTAATTATGTATGGGGTAAAAACCGAAAGAGAGCAAAACCAAAGGAAAAGTCATCTTAATTATCCTCAAAGACATGGTTAAAAACACTTCAGAAAATAAAGTGTTAAAAATATTAGCGAAAAACAAATTATATTGACCAAGAGTATGAGGCATACCCAATATGTGCACACTACTCCACTCCTGTTAGCCAGTTATTTACTACATAATCTTAGTGAGACCTCTCAATCTGAAATATCAGCTGCTTTTTCTACCAAATAGAGCGATTATTCACCACGAGGAAATATCTACAAATAATTCTTTATTAAATTCAGAGGAGAGCAACAGTCCAAATAACACAAAATGTTTAATCCAAAAAATCGTGTATTAAAGCTTTGTTGACATTTTTGTACTTATTTGAATAGGGCTCGATCTGGTTTCTGGGAAATTCACAACACAAAAAACAAAATAACAGAGACAATCTTTGAAGGTTAGACTCAACAAGAGCTAAAAAGCTTTTGAGCGTCTCTATTTTGCCCTATCCCCATTGGTCTTACTCCTCAATTGGGGTCTCAAAGGATAGTGCTACCTCTGCTTGGAATGTCCTCCCCATCTACATCAGCTGAAATTCTACCCATTCTTCTTCTTTTTAAAATCCTACCCATTAAAGGTGCCACTTAAATGTCACAGCTGCCATGAATTTTCCCCCAGTGCTACCAATCTATAATTAATCTCTCTCCTCTTTGCTCCCCTATTTTGCATCTCTACTTCAACATTATATAATGCATTGCATTACAAATTAACTACCGTTAACTTCTTCCCCCACTTTACCCCTAGGAAAATCCCAAGGGCAGTAGGCTAAGGAAGAAAAGAATCAACATTTGCTAACACAGTCACAGCCTTGCAAGGTGCTAGGCATTTTACATACATTATCTCATTGAATCTCTCTGACAACCAACTGGGGAGATAAACTGGTGGTGTTATTCCCATTTTACTGACAGAAAAGTACTGTTGAGAGTTAATAGCTTAGCGGTCACACCACTACCCAATTCCAGGTTTATGGAGCCTCTGGTTTCCCTGGCTTCAAAGAGCTCTTTCCATCACGCCGTGCGGCAGGTCTGGTCCACTCTGTGTGTCCCCCACTCTAGCAGACAGTAGGCATTCCACAAAGATTTGCTGAATTTAATATTCCTATGAACTCACTACCACCCTTTTAATAATCCGTTCACACTCTATCCCTAGGACGTTACCTTTACGGTTCCTATACAGATTTCACATACACACAGGCAGCTCTCCACATCTCCAAGGGAAATGCTGCAGACACATCAACCCTTTTGGGGAGGTGAAGTGAAGAACCTTTCAGTTCTCCCAGATTTCCCTAATTACCCTTCCCACCAAGTGTAAGAAACCTCCCTCACACAAGACACAGTTGAATGCAACGCTTATTCCCTTCCAAAAAGCTCTTATTTCATACCAAGCAACGTCTCCGTGCTTAGAAGCAGTAAAGGCTTGTGCGGTTCCCAGTTCACACTGAATAAGAAAACCACATCTTACAGACTGTCTTAAAATGAAGGCATCCTAACAGTATTACTCTGCCTCCCACTCCTCCTCACCGTCCCTCCGNCCCCCCCATGGATTGCAGTTTGGATTTCCGGCGGGAATGCACACAGACACAGCAACATGAGAGGGGGCTCAAAACCAAGGGAGCAATTACTTAGCCTGCTTAATTAGAAAGAAGGCGCACAAGGCGCCCCGCATTTCTCTATCTCTGCACTGAAGTCATGTATGAAAGGTGGGGGCCACCGAAGCCCGAGGAATCCCAGACACGGAATCACTGGTTTCTGCGGAGAATAGGGGAGAGTCCTTTCCTCCTCGCGGTCCCGGGCACCAGACCCCGATACCGAATCCAAGCCCAACCGCACCCTCCCAGGCGGTCCTGTGTCTCATTGTCTCCCTCCGTCACTGCCCCCAGGGGCGCAGGGGGCAGCCCACNCCGCGCCCCCTCGCCGGCTCTGCTCACCCTCCCTGCAGGCGCCGGACCGCACCCAGCCGGGGCTGTCCTCCCTGCTCCGCCTTTCCTCCGCGCGCGCCTGTGAACCGCCTCCAGGAACCAGTGAATCAGAGAATGAATGAGCGAGGAAGGAAAATCCCGGTGCGGTCCCACCCCCTGCTCGCCTTTCGTTGGATGCAGGCCCCGTGGCCTCGGTCCCAGGGCCGTGAGACACACCGAAGCTTCGAGCAGATCTGTCACAGGCCCTGTATGCATTCACCTTTATGTCATCCACGTATTCAAAGACCCCAGCAACACATCAGATGTCTTAGGCGCTTAAAGGATCATTGTCGTTACAGTCCGTGAGGCCTTTTTTAGGGAAACCAATTTTGGCCGACAACTCTATATGTATTTTTGTTAACTGTATTGAGAAGCTTTTAGTAATTGGGCATTTCAATGATTTTTAGTTACTTTTTACCTTTGAAATTTGCTTATCTTGCGTCCTGAAGTTCTGTCACCACTCCCCCCCATACTGAAATTGTTTAGGAATAAGGTGTTGGCATTTTTCTAGATCACCAAGCTCTAAATTCCTTATATGCTGCTCATTTTGATACAAGCTTGACTTACTCAGACTTTTAGGTTTTAATCTTAAGTTTTTATATCTTTATTTTGACCTCCTGAAGTTGAACAAAGAAAGAAAAAAATGTAATTAAATTATTTTTGCCTGGCTACATGCAAAGTAAGTTTGTTGACAGCATTAAAACAATTGGCCAATCAGAAGTGTGACCTGGAAATAGTTGTAGTGAACATTCCTTTTCATGCCTTCTCATCTGCGTGCTAAATAAGAGTATCTGCATCTTAAATTTTCACAGATGAGGAATTAACTATAACATTTCTGACATCTGGGCTCCCTTTCTAAGATCCAGAGTATTTGTTTCTCTGTCCTGGGGCCATATCCTGGTTTGGTTAATTACGTTCCATTTTTTCATATATTCTCAAGGACTGTCACATGGTTCCAGCCTTTTTGCACAAGCTGTTCCGAACTGGTGCACAATCCGTTTCAAACTGGCATTTAGAACCAAACAGTACAGTTACTAGTTGCATTTCACACTTGAGATATTTGTACTTTAGAAACATAACTCTACTTTTGCATTTTAAGCTTTATAGGTGCTTTAATATTCTGTAGAATAATGTAATCTTATATATGAAAATGGTGCTGCTGACCAATTCCTTGCCTTCTGTTTCTTTCTGTGGAATTATTTCACTAAGTTATGATATTGCCTAATGAATGTAATACAATAGATTGTTTTTATATATTCCATAATGCTAGCATAGTAAATTGCACAATAACTATTTTTAAATTAATAAATGTAAATGTTTTGATAAGTGATAATTCATATGTATCTGTCTACACCCTTTCATCCCATTTCCCTTATGGCCAGGTTTGTTGAGATTATGCACACCTGAGCCCCAGACCTAATAAATTTCTTTTGTCATCAAACACTATTACTAGGCTGAGTGATACTATACAAGATATTCACTTTACTGAACTTCCTTTAAAAAATAGATCATTGAGTGCTTTTAAATAGCTTTTTCCTCCCAGTGCTTAGGTTGGTCAAGGGAAAGAAAGAAAGAGAGAGAGAGAGAGAAAAAGCAAGCAAGCAAGCAGACAGGCGTTTTTCAGCCATTGAGAAAAGTTCTCAGGTTCATTAAGCAAGTTCTCAACATTTCTTTTAAGCCATAAAACCATTCATTCATTCAACAAGAATTTATTGAGCTCTAACAAAAGCAAGAAAGATATGGCAGGGTGATTCCTGCCCTCAAAAAGCACACAGTCTAATGGGTAAAGGATGCAAGGAAGTCACTATTACAGAGTCCATTCCCAGCTCAGGAAAGCATTCCAGTGGAGGGGATTCTTGAACTGAATGTTCAGTGACAGGGAGGAGCTAACCTGATAAGGAAGGAAGGAACTGGCATTCCAGACAAAGGCAACAATACCTATGCAGGAATGGAGGCACCAAACAGCACAACACTTTAGAGGTTCTGCAAGCAGTTCTGTTTTGTCTAGACAAGCAGAGAGAAGGCTCAAAGAGATGGGAGGAAAAGGTAGAAGGGCTTCTTTAAGGCGGGGGGGTGGGGGTGGGGGTGCTTACGTGTTAAACCAAGGAGTTTGAACTTGATACTCCAGGAAATATAATGAATAATAAAATCTTTGGAGATTTTAAACCCCAGAACAACTGAATTTGTGTTTTGGAGACCAGGGAGACCAGACTGGGGCAGGAGTACATTAGAAGGTGATGGCAACAACCGGGACAAGCCATGCTGCAGGTGAAGTAGGCAGAAGGGACTAGATGGGAGAAATGCTAAAGAGGTAGACTCCATAGGATTTGATTTGTAATTGGATATAAGGGAGTGAAAGAGAAGGAGAGAGCTAAGATGACCCTCGGAGTTTTAGTTTGGGAGTCAGACTGGAATGCAGGGGCCATCTCTGTGAAGTAGAGACTCCAGAAGGAAGAGCAGGTTCCAGGGGACAGGCTGAATACCTCTAGAAGAAGGAGTAGTACCATAATTCCAGGTATATCAAAGGATCATAGTCTGTCATTTCCAAAAGTGTGTTATTTGGAACTTGAGTTCCACATGATTTTAGTAGGTATGATTCCAAAAACATAAAATTTTCCTTTAATTTAATTCGTGAAAAAAATGCTAGATTAAACAAAATTTAGTAGGTTTTTAAACTAGAGTGGTTTTCAGTGGTTTTAATATGTTAATGTTCACTGTAAATTTCTAAGAGATACATGTTATATGCAGCATTTCCCAAATGTATTCAACCTTGAACTGCTTTTTTTTTCCAATGGAACATCTCATAAAACATGTGTTCCACACAACACACTTTGGGAAATGCTGACCTAAGCCAGATTTTTGGCTTAGAGATAACTATAGCCCCAAAAGAAGTGATTGCCTAAAGTTAAATAACTCTTATCAGAAGACATTAGACTAGAATCCATATCCTCTGACCCCACTCACATGTTCTTTCTGCTATAATTTCTAAAGCTATGATAATTTTTGATGATTACCACTTTATATAAGGTGAAAAGATTTTTACATGGGAAAAGTGGGACCAATTGTTACCTTAGTATAATCTTTCTGATAATTTAGCAGGAGCCTTGTAAAATTAAATCACCTAACTAAACAGGACATCCATCTAGTTGCCCTAGCCCTGAGGTATCTTTAATAAAACAAACTTTCAGAAACGAATAGAAACATAAAAATTCTCCCAAGAAATTTTACTGTTGATATTTTTACCCCTTCATCTTGAAGGGAG
The DNA here is from genome assembly GCF_008692635.1 of Crocuta crocuta. Taxonomy (NCBI): domain Eukaryota; kingdom Metazoa; phylum Chordata; class Mammalia; order Carnivora; family Hyaenidae; genus Crocuta; species Crocuta crocuta. The sequence continues at coordinate 3,452,557 of NW_027533263.1, forward strand.
ACTGTCAAAATCCACACCAGGTTTTGACTTCCTCTCTGGCACAATTCCCCTGCTTCTGAAGACTCTAATAGCTAATGGATGGGAAGATTTTCATATCCTAAATTCATAGTCCTTTTCCCAAGAGGAGAAGTTTTAGTATTTCCTATTCTTAGAAAAAGGAGACAAATTATTTGTTCCCAAGAGACTTTTTTGGGACAATAGGACACATTCTTTTTAAGAGTAAAAGAGTAGCTTTTATACACGTTAGTTTTAGAACTAGTCATCACTGTCTTCTGTTACAGTAATTTAAACTGTTTCCTATCTAGATGTTATCTTTTAGTAGGTACACCAGGGACCGTCCCATGTAGTATAAATATATTGAATGAATGACTAATTATTTACTTAAAAAACCTGTAGTCATAAGTAGTGAAAAGAACACTACTTATTTATCAATTTATCAAAACTATTCCTTTAGTGTCTACCATGTCTCCAGCTCTGTTGAATCACTTTAAGCAGTACTAGAGAAATACAAGAAGTAGTCTGATTTAAAAAAAATGATCTCACCCATTGTTGGAAAGGATGGGAAAAAAACCCCCAACACATTCTCATACACTGTATGTGGGAATATAAATTGTTACAAACTTATTCTGGAGGGCAGTTTAGCAATAGACATTAAAATACCTTCAACTGTTTATCTCTTTGACCAAGCAATTTCTCTTCTATGAATTTATTCCAAAGAATAAGAGCAAAACATTAGCTAGGATATTGTGGGATAATAGCAAATAATTGTAAATCCCCTAAATGTCTAGCAATGAGAGTAAGAAAATGATGAGTTTTGGGGGAGGGGCCGCGTGGGTGGCTCAGTCGGTTAGACATCCGACTTTGGCTTAGGTCATGATCTCACCGTTTGTGGGTTCGAGCCCCGCGTCTGGCTCTGTGCTGACAGCTAGCTCAGAGCCTGGAGCCTATCATCGGATTCTGTATCTCCCTCTCTCTCTGACCCTCCCCTGCTCACACTGTCTCTCTTTCTCTCTCAAAAATAAATAAAAAACATTAAAAAATTAAAAGAAAATGATGATTTTTAGAAGAATAGTTTTTGATATGCACAATATGATTAATAAAAAATTACAAACATGAATAATGTGAATTCATGAAAAAACATATTACATAGGAAAAATGTAGAAGAGAATACCAGAAGAAGACAAAAATGTTTATTGCCAAGTGGTATAAGATTATGGCACTTTCTTTTATTTCCTTATCTTTTAATGAGTTTGTATTCTTTTTTTAAAAAAATTTTTTAACATTTATTTATCTTTGAGAGATAGAGAGACAGAGCGTGAGCAGGGGAGGACAGAGAGAGAGGGAGACACAGAATCCAAAGCAGGCTCCAGGCTCCAAGCTGCCACTCCAAAGCCCGGCGCAGGGCTCAAACTCATGAACTTGCAAGATCATGACCTGAGCCCAAGTTGACCGCTTAACTGACTGAGCCACCCAGGTACCCCTAAATTTGTACTCTTTAATTAGCAATTAAAATGAATGAACTAAGTTAATATTTATGAAGATAAATAAATCTCTGAAACAAAATATTGAACAAAATAACACACAGAGCATTAATTATTTAACAGAAAATAAAGTTAATTTTAATATAAAAAGGGATCTTTGCACTCAAGAAACTGTTAGTGAGGCAAGAACCAATGAACTAACCTGAGAACAACTAAAAACTCAGCTCTGATACAGACTAAATACAATAGGAGTTAAGAGAAAGAGAGAAATTGGGGCACATGGGTAGTTCAGTCTGTTAAGCGTCCAACTCTTGACTTCAGCTCAGGTAATGATCTCTCCTTTCGTGAGTTTGAGCCCTGCATCAGGCTGTGCATGAAGCCCGCTTAGGATTCTCTGTCTACCTCTTTCTCTCCCCCTGCCCTGCTTATTCTCTATCTCTCCCAAAAAATTAAAAGAAAAGAAAGAAAAAGAGAAGAGAGAAATTGAGTGGGGCTGGAGCAGGTTAAGATGACTTTGTGAAAGAAGTGAGACTCAGCTGGTGATTGGAATCTGAGTGCCAAAGGGAAGAAACAGAGTCAGGGGTAGTAACATAAGGTGAGGCAAGAGCCTTGCATGGGCCATGCTAGACACATCTTACCCCTCCCAGTTGAACATTAACAACTGCAGAACCCTTGATCTTTGCCTATAACAGTATATTTGTTTCTTTCCCACAAGTGGGATTTACATACCCTATGTAATATGTATATGTAATAAGTAGAGTATTACATATCCTATGTAATTTTTAAAACATATTAGATATTTTTTGTTTGTTTGTTTTTACGAGTAGCCCTTCTACAGGAAGGGACATGTTATCTCTAAAGTCTGTAGAACGGGACATTACCAGATATTTATTTAGAACAAACAACAGCTATTATGCAAGAGCAGTTATCACAACCTGCACTCTTATGAGTGTTCTGTCATCCACAATCAGACCATGTAGAAATTGAACCAATCAGAACTCAGCAATTCTCTGATTATGCACATGTTACAGAGTGCTACTTTTGAGCCAGGTTGCTAGCTCAATAACTAAATTACTAGCACTAGTATTAGCTATACATGCTAACTGTAAGAGGGAGTGACTTGTATTTAGTGTGTAATAATAAACTATAAAGGCTATGCCCATCTCAAAAATGTCTGCAATGGGAAAGAACAGGGCAGAACGTGACCTTCCATCAAGTATCGCTTTAGTGTGGGCTATTGCCAGGTTTACAGTTGCCACTGTAAACAGTGAAAACGTTCTAGAAGCAGGGAGGCACCCCTGCTGCAGGAGAAAGATGCAGTTCAGTCCATGACAGCTGCCCAGTAAATATTTGTTGAGAAGGGACGTATCTAAGTTGAGAAATCAAGGCTGAAGAAGTAAATGCACACACACCTGGTGGCCACAGAGATTGGCGACAGAGTAATTGAAGACTAGGGTGAAAAAAAGACTGGAAACACACATGTACATGTATGTATATGTATGTTATATACGATACATGGTTTATCGATATTATCACACATGATGTGTTAATTTATATTGTGTGATATGTTTACTATGTTGTTCCTCATAGGCAAAGAATTCACTGTGCAAAATAGTAATGGACATAGTGCATTAATGCAGTCTTTGCATTAACCCCTGCACATTCATCTGTGATTCTTTGCTTAAGAGGATTTGTGTCTCAGATTTCCTTTGAATAAATGTATATCTTGGAGCGCCACATCTTGGTGGTTAAGTGTCCAACTTCGGCTCAGGTCATGATCTCATGGCTCATGAGTTCGAGCCCCGCATAAGGCTCTGTACTGACAGCTCAGAGCCTACAGCCTGCTTCAGATTCTGTGTTTTCCTCTCTCTGTCCCTCCCCCACTCGTTCTCTCTCTCTCTCTCTCTCAAAACTAAAAAAAATTAAAACAAATTTTTTAAAGTAAAAAATGTTTATCTTTAGCTTGCCCTAGAAGAAGTAATCAAGAGTGTTCAATCTGTAAAAAAAAAAAAAAGAAATATTATGTAGGTTTCCAGAATTAATGCTCAAAATGTATATATGTAATATATAGACAAAATATCCATTTTGGAACAATTAGAAGTGTTATTTTACCAAATACATTTTCAGATTCTTCTATTGTATATTTATCACTTAACACTTTTTTTCCTTTATAATTCCTCCAGGGGATTGATGATTGAGTTAGGAAATGGCTTTCTCCCTTTGCTGCCTCATGGTCATATTTGTATGACTCTTTGAACTGCATGGGAAACCATTTGAAAAATATGTCATGGAAAAACAAAGTAAACAGATGACTGGCTGATCACTAGAACTTTTGTTCAGGTATGTGCTTTGAAGCAAGGCTATGCCAAAGAACATGACATCACCTAAGGTGCTATCACTGAGTCCCATCAGTCATGCTCTTCAAACATCCCTAATTTTCCTTCCTCACAGTCCACGCTGCTGCTACACCTCTCAAGATCTTCAGTATCTCATACTAGAGTTTTGTAAAAGCAGCGGGCTTGTCTCCCACTACCCTCCCTCTTCTCCTTTAGATATGCCCTGCATAATATTCCTAACCAATCTTTGGTACTACTAAGACCACTTTTGCTGTGTCATTTTTTTCTGTTAAAAACAAACCAAAAACACAGTCTTCCTATTTTGGAAAACTATACATCGCAAAACATCAAGTAAAGTACAGGATGATCCTGATTTTGTTGAAAACAAGGACCCCCAGCCCACATATATACATAAATATACATATACATATGTATATCACTTGGTTTTCTATTGCTGCTATAACAAATTACCATAACCTCCGCTGCTTAAAACAACACACAGTTACAGTTATTATCTTGTACTTCTGGATGTCAGAAGTCCAAAATTAGTCTCATCTAGTTAAAATTGAGGTGTTGACAGAGTTGCATTCCTTCTAGAAGCTTTGGGAAGAATCTGTTTCTTAGCTTCTAGAGGCTGCCTAAATTCCTTGGTTCATGGCCCCATTTTTCATTTACAAAGCCAGGAGCATAGCATCTTCTAATCTCTCTTTCTCTGACTCTGACCATCCTGCCTCCCTCTTTTAAGCACCATTGTGATTAATTTGGTCCCATCCAGATTATTGACAATAATCTTTGCAACTCAAAATCCTTAACCTTATATTTATTTGTGCCATCTCTCTTTTTTTCTTGATGAGTCTGGCTAATAGTTTATCAATTTTGTTTATCTTTTCAAAGAACCAGCTCCTGGTTTCATTGAAATTTTCTATTTCATTAATTTTTCTACTTCATTTATATCCACTCTAATCTTCATTTTTTTCCTTCTTTCTTCTAGCTTTGGGTTTGTATGTCCTTCTTTTTCTAGGTATAAGGTATACCTAGAATATATGAGGTATAAGGTTAGATTGTTTAGGTATAAGATTAGATTGTTTATTTCAAGACCTCTAATTACATCTGAAAAATCCCTTTTGCTGTGTAAAGTAACATACCCATACATCTCAGGGTTTAGAACATGAATATCTTTTGAGGGGAGAAGCATTATTCTGTCTACCACACCAAACATTAGATAACAAATTTGCATGAAAAACTGAAACAAAGTAAACCAAAATATTAAAAGGTTTGCTATCTCTAGATTAAGAATTTCAGGTGATTTTAATTTTTACTTCTTTGTGTTGGATCAATATTCCTAGGTTTCAAAATGATTTTGCATTAGTTGTTTATTCATAGAATGACAACGGTGAAAAAATAAATGTCATTATAGAGGACATCTGCTATTTTCTCTGCCCTGTCCTCTTCTCTTTTTCTGGAGACAGTAGGTTTCTTTTGGAACTACTCCTCCTAATCCAGCCTCCAACCTCAACCATGGGGTTCTAAGGACTGCTGGCAACCTCTTTACTGGTTACAGATGAGAACATGTGATCCACACTGGGATGACCAGAGACATTCCCAGCATTTCTTTCTTTCTTTCTTTTAACCAGAATTAGGACAAAAAGTCAATTCTTCTCTTATGGGGCACTCATGAAAAGGCAAACTAGAAAACGTTGGTGACCATGGTCTTTTTCTTCTTTTTCAATGCTTATTTCTGAGAGAGAGAGTGAGGCAGAGCATGAGCAGGGGAGGGACAGAGAGGGAGACACAGAATCTAAAGCAGGCTCCAGGCTCTGAGCTGTCAGCACAGAGCCCGTGGGGCTTGAACTTAGGAACCGTGAGATAAAGCCCTGACCTAAGTGGGACCTTACCTGACTGAGCTACCCAGGCACCCTGGTGACCATGGTTCTAATATCGCCGAAACCATGACAGCAAAGCGGAGATGAGGAAAACAGAGAGGGAGAATCCCAGTGGTATTTTGCATGCATGGTATTTTGCATTGTCTAACGACCTGCTTGCTGTATTTCTCTCCTTCCTTAGGTTTGGGTATATAAACCAATAGATTCTTCTTTCTGCTCAAACTGGCTCTTATCATCATTTTCAACAAAAGAGTCAGGTTAAAATAGTTAGGTATGTTTTTAAGCCCATAACTGTTCCCTGTTTGCTTATTACTGTCTCAAATTAGCTCCTCTGACTGGCTTCAAAGCTATTCACCACCCCCTCCTTCATGCCCCCACTTCTCAACGTTGTTGCACTCTGGCTGGCCTTCTCATTTTTCTTCACTCACTTTATGGCCTTTGCTTTTGTGGCTTTGCTCTTGTTCTCCTAGTCTGGACTGTTTTTACCTCCCATCCAAATCCTGACCAACCTTCCCAGCCACCTCTAGGACACCCCATGAAATATCCACCAAACCAGCCAGAGAAATCTCTCTTCTTCAAATGTTTATAATATATGAGGCCTGTACCATGCTTTCAATACCTATGTCCACTTTTTATGGTTTGATAAACCTCTCATGGACAAGAAGCATACCATGTTTTAAAAATTGTGCTCATAGAACTCATTGTTCATGTTGATTAAATTACACATTAAGTCAAAGCTCAGAAATATTAAGGGTAGTTCTTCTTGAATGAAAGCATAGGCCGTTGTGAATGTTTACAAGTTAGAAACGATCTGGTCTGCTGAAGACAGTTTCATGATGCTAAATTGTCATCCTTATATTGCATGTTTTCTCATTATTTCCACAGAGATAATTTAAGAATGGGAAGTAAGACCTGTTGGGAAAAGATGAAGAAGCCAGAATCAGTTAGCCATGAGGGAAAAAAATGGAAGTGAACCTGACAATAATGTTAACATTTGTGAAAATTTGCTATGCAGAATATAGGGGTCTTCTCCCTAGGAATTGAGATTGAGGCAAAGAATGAACATATAATCACATGATGAAATTTAGGTGTGCCTAGATAAATTTATCACCATAAGAGTATCAAACAATTAAATAAATACTGAACTTTGTATTATGTAGTTTTATGGTAGTTCTGAAAAAAAATTGGGGGGGATACTATTCTCTTTTTTTTGGGCCAGAAGAAGCACTTTATTTCTTTCTTTTCTTTTTTTTTTTTTTTACAAATAGTTTATTGTCAAATTATTTTCCTCAAACACCCAGTGCTCATCCCCACAAGTGTTCTCTATGCCCATT
>NW_027533263.1:3459640-3469380 GCF_008692635.1 Crocuta crocuta
GTGAGGTGGGGGGGGGGAGGGGGAGATACTATTCTGTATGATACTATAATGGTGGATAGGTGTCATTATATATTTGTCAAAACCCATGGGATATTTACAAAGAGTTGTCCCTAATGGAAGCCATGGACTTTAGTTAACAATAACGCATCAATATCACCTCATGAGTTGTAGCAAACAATTACACTAATGCAAGACGTTAATAATAGGGAGACTTGGGAGGGGAATAAGGCATGAAAGGTGGTAAAGAGAAATGTATGAGAATTCTGTAGTTTCCACTCAAATTCTCTGTAAACCTAAAACTACTCTAAAAAAATAGCCTAATTTTTAAAAAGCGATTCCAAGCAACTGAATCAGTCTTTAATTAGGGAAAGAAAGTAAGCATAAAATAGCTATATTGTTATCTTTTGTTAAGAATATTACATATAACTGGGGCGCCTGGGTGGCTTAGTCGGTTAGGCGTCCGACTTTCGCTTAGGTCATGATCTCACGGTTCCTGGGTTCGAGCCCCGCGTCGGGCTCTGTGCTGACTGCTGGCTCAGAGCCTGGAGCCTGTTTCAGAGTCTGTCACTCCCTCTCTCTCTGACCCTCCCCTGCTCACGCTGTCTCTCTCTCTCTCCTAGAAATAAATAAAACATTAAAAAAATTTTTAAAAAAAGAATATTACATATAACCAATATCTATCTGTAATAAATTGCCTGCCCAATCTTTTAAACACCCAGGAAAATTCTGTTGCTCTAATGATCAGAGTCTCATTGAAAATAAGATAAATTTGAAGCCGTGAACATTTTTGTGTATGTGTGGTTTTGCTTATTCACTATGAACCAAAATTAGGGAGAATACCTGATTGTCCTCCCTAAGAAACTGAAAGTACTTGTGACAAAATTTCGCCTTTCCTTTTCTACCTCAAGCAATAATCCAGTATCCATTTTGGCCTTAATTTTGGAGAGTGGGGGAAGGAAGCCATGTCAGTATAAATGCTGGCCCATCGTGGACCAAAAGTAGTTAATATGTTCATTTGCTGTTCTTGTCATTATACTGTATTTTGTTTTGTTTTATTTTATTTCATAAAATATTTTATAAAATAAATATTATTTATTTATTTTGAGAGAAGGAGAGAGAGCAGAACAGGGGCAGAGAGAGAGGGGAAAGAGAATCCCAAGCAGACTTTCACTGTCAGTGCAGAGCTCAGTGTGGGGCTGCAACTCACAAATCATGAGATCATGATCTGAGTTGAAATCAGATGCTTAACCAACTTAGCCCCCAGCCACCCCAAATTAGTTTTTTTTTTTTTAAAGATTTTATTCCTAAGTAATCTCTACACACAACACGAGGCTCAAACTCATAACCCCCAAGATCAAGAGTCACACAAGCCACCAACTGAGCCAGACAGGTGCCCTACACTGTATTTTAAAACTTAACAAATAATAGGGATAGCAGTCCACTAGAAATAATGATTTCCTTTCACAACTCTGTCTCTTATGAACTTTACACACCATTGCAGAATCTGGACATTATTATGAAAGGCAAGTAAAAGGGTCCTATGGGAACACATCACAGGGCATATGCTTAGGGAATGAGTGATGTCTGTGAGCTCTGGGAATGAAGGACAGAGAGGAAGGAAGTGACTGAATGAAAGAATGGGGAGGTTTGAACAATGAAACAGGATTATATATCCAAATGCACACTGGTCCACTAAATTCTTCTTATGTATTTGAAGATCACATTCTCAAATGAATATAGCTAGTTCTTACATGTGGTTTACCATCATTTCTAAAGAATATTAGTTGTTGCTGAAAGGGACCACTACCCCTTTTTCAAAAAGGAAAAGAGATATACCTTCCGTTTTATGCCTTTTTAAGCATCTGTATTCAGTTGTTCTGGCTACGAATCTCAATCCTCAACCTCTTATTTGCAAAAAATACCACATTTCTTTGTTTTCTTGAATTAATTTTGACCCGGAGTCTCCTCTCCCACAATGTAGGCAAGAAATTCAAGCTCAGTTGTTCCTGACACTCCCCTGCCCTGCTGCTCCTGATCTTTTGCCAAGCAAGTAAGGAGGCTTCACATAGCCTCAGAGAGCACTGGGGAGGTCCCTTCTGTCATCTACATACTCTGCGTTCTGTGGAGGTGCCCACTGCCATAGTTCTCAGAGTGTCTCAGATCCATGACTCTTGCAGCTTTCATTCAACCATCGAGGACAGGCATCTTTGATGAGCTAGAAATATTGGCCCTTTCTTCAGGCTACTACCAGGGAAGAGAAGGCAGGAAAGGAAGGGTGCATGGAAAGCTCTAATTTTCCTCAAGGCACAACTGTTTTTCCCTTACAGGCATACTCAGTTCTCTTTTCCCTTCAGGGAATCTAGCATACACTTCTAAAGGGGGAAGAGGTGGGCAGTTTTGGCATTTGAAAATAAAACCAAGTAGGGAAGTATCTTGCAGGCAACTTCTGCTTTCTTCCCTATGACACATTTGATACTCCCCCGAGGCAAAGAAGCATGTGGCCTACTACCTTCCTGAATTTAGGAGGAGAAAGAGAAAAATACACAAGGAAGCCATAAATAGTTATCTAAATCCTTATCCTCCCACATGGTCAGATTGCTCAAGCTTGCTTAGGTGAATGAGAATCTTTTGCCTGAAGTCTTAATTCAAAAGGGTCAACTACTAGTAAGCTACATGATCTACCTTCTTCAACAAATTCAGTTGAAATTCTGATAAGAAAGAAAAATCAAAGATCAGAGGTATAAGAAAAAGGGGTGTACGGAATTCTTTTCTTGATTGACATTAATTCATATAAGATTAATTCCAATATGTAAAATGTTCAAAGCACAAGCACCTATATTTTGGATCAATTGATAAAGTTAGAAATTTTCAGTAGTGACTGTCCTTTGAGATCCTGATTATCACATAAAAATTTTTGATGAGAGGGAGCCTGGTTGTTTCAATTTGTGGAGCATGTGACTCTTGATCTTGGGGTTTTGAGTTCAAGCCCCACGTTGGGTATAGAGATTACTTAAAAATAAAACCTTTAAAACAATGTTGATGAGACTGTAATTTAGATAGTTAACCATTATACTATAAGAAGAATCCCTAGGTGATTTGTAGCAAATCTACTCACATATATTTATATTTAACTCATTCATTGATATTTTTTTCCTCCTAAAATAATTTGTTTAAGAATGAGGCAAGTCACTACCAGTAGTTTCTTCTATGGTATATGTTGGCAACATCTGTAATAACGTTTGCTGTGTACTGTTTTTCTCTTTTAGAAATGTAGAAATTAACAGAGGGAAACATAAGAATTTCCATTTTGTCTAGAGATTTCCCATGCTCTGTTCCTCTGCTCCAGTTTTGGATGCACTTATGCATGTGATAGCAATGCTAAGTAAAAGTTATAATTAGAATATCATGGTAATGTAGGATGAGATACATCTTTGCAGTTCTTTGCTGTTACCACAACAAATAATGGGAAACCGCAAGGGCCTTGTATGCATTTTTCTATTAAAGGGCCATCCATGTAGAATATTTGTCAAAACTATAAGTGAAAGATTCTTTTCCTAAATATTTTTTACCGTATTTCCTATTTACATTTTAAGCTTCTATTTGTGTAACAAAAACCTTCTTTCCCTTAATTATTATCCAAAGGGAACATGACCTTTAATTAAATATCAGTGCTTGTTTGAACTGTTCCTCAATTAGGTCATATTTCCTTAAACTTACTCTAGAGGAGAAGGTATGTACATCTGCCACCAATTATCCATGTCTATCATGGTTCACAGAATCAGGGACATCAAAACTGCATGCATGGAAGGCCAACAGAAAAAGTTACTAGGTCTCAGTGTAATGTGAGGATGTGTGTCTGATTCTTTCCTTAAGGCTCCAGAAAGGGAGAAAAATCTTTTTTCTCCAGCATTGTCTAAGCAGCATAGCAATTGAAGAACAAATCATCTACATGTAAATTTTTTTTATCACAAAGAAATTGTACTCCTACAGTTTCATATAGAACAAAGAATTATCATAGATGATTCCTTCTGGATGTTTGTCTTTCCTATGCTTTCATTCTAATCTGTGTTTATCAGATAGACCTGGACATCGACTCCTTTAGAAAAACTTTTATTAGGGCTTACCACATGTCAGGTACATTCCTAGAAAGAAGATCAAAGGCAGTCTAGGATTGAAAAGCTGAATTGTCTCCAGGGATCAGTATTGGAGCTGAGCCCTACTGAATAGCTTGACTTGAGGGGTGGGAATAGGGGGGCCCAGAGTATCCCACCAAGCCCTGGACATAGAGTGGGTGCTTTGAGGATGAGTTCAGCCAAGGCAATGGGAAACTGTCCAGTCAATCTCCTGAGAGCAACAACCATGAATTATGTCAGAGCAATGAGTAGAACCCCAGGTAAGGGGTTAGCAGTAGGGAGGCCTGGTAACACTACCCTTATTATAGGTCTGGGGTTCGCAGGTTCTGGTTCTCAGCACCTGGGAACAAGAGCAAGAGCAAGGTGGATCCCAGGGCTAGAATATCTGGAGTGGCGACATACTCTTGCTTGCTACCCAAAAGCTTCTCCACTTCCCTCTCTAGCAGTTGGGGGTAGCCATTCAATTGCATTGAATTGCATCCAATTCTGGGTTGTTGTTTTTTTTTTTAATGTTTTATTTCTGAGAGAGAGAGAGAGTAGGGGAGGATCAGAGAGAGGGGGAGATACAGAATCTGAAGCAGTCTCCAGGCTCTGAGCTAGCTGTCAGCACAGAGCCCGACATGGGGCTCAAACTCACAAACCGTGAGATCACGACCTGAGCCAAAGTTGGATGCTTAACCGACTGAGCCACCCAGGCGCCCCAAATTGCATCCAATTCTAATGCAAGACATATTAAGAATATCTGTTGGGAGTAAGGGGCCGGTTTTTGGGAAATATTTTGCTTTTCTGAGATAAAGGGATAAGCATTACTGGCCAGAACCTCTTCTTTTCTTTTTGTTTTCCAGCCTTGAATATAAGCATGCTGCATCTATACATAGTGATCAAAGACAATGCTGAGGATGGTGGAGAAAAGGAAATAAGGCTAGGTCTTTGACACTGCAGCCACAATCCTAGACTTGGATGCCACGCCTCCGGGTTTTTGTAATTAAAAAACAAAACAAACCCCACCTGCTTGGTTAAGCTACCTTTGGGAATTCTGTTGCCTACAGTCAAATACATTCCTAACTGAAATAGAAACCAAGGTAGAAACTCCATGGAAAATAAGGGATAGAGGTGAGGATTTAGCTGTTGAGATAGGAGTAAGAGATGGGAGAGAGCTTACAGGGAACTAGGTCAAAACTCAGTGATTTAGAACAAGAGAATGTATCCACACAGAATATAACTGGCAGAAAGCTGGTTTTCAGGCTTCTTAAATCCCCTGTGCCCAGAAACAGGATTGGACTAAGAACCTGTGAGAGGACAATAGGTCTAGTTTAGGACATGGAGAGTTTGGGGGGCAGAGAAGACAGAGAAGTATCAGAGTCTTTCATTACCAAATTCTTCTTAAAATTTCATCCTATTGTTTAAAAGCATCAAAATAATATCCCTCATATAAGCCAAAGAAGTAAACACAAATTTTCTGGAGTTCTTGAAAAAATCACATGTTTCCTCCCCCATTAATAAGTTGATTAAAATGTCTATTAAAAATAAATTGATCTAAATTACAAAAATGAGAGTCAAGAGATCTTATAGGACTAACACCTATGAAGACTTTTCTCAGTCTAATAAAGTATAACAATAATGTAAATGCAGTGTTATATTAGCAAATAAAACATCACATTTAAAGATGGCTAAAACCTTTATTATTAAAAAGTAGAGGGGCACCTAGCCAGCTGAGCCAGTTAAACATCTAACTCCCAGTTTTGGCTCAGGTCATGATCTCACAGTTCGTGGGTTCGAGCCACGTGTGGGGATCAGCGCTGCCAGCATTGAAGCCTGCTTGGGATTCTCTCTGTCCTCTCTCTGCCCTTCTCCCCTTCTCTCTCACATTGTCAAAAGTAAGTAAATAAAAACTTTTTAAAAAGTAGAAACAATATAGAAGGCATAAGATATAGGAAAATAAGTATTGTCATCTGAATGTATAATTAGCTTCTATCTGGAATTAAAGAAACATTCTGGGAATCCATGATGGAGTCTTCGGAAAAAGAAGGGAAGGGGTAAGTTTAAGGTTAAGAGGTGAGGACACAGCTGTGTTGGAGGGAGTAGGAAGTTCTAGGAGACAGAGGGGCCTTGAAGACATACCGGGCTGCATCCAGGACATTAGTGGTGAAAAGGAGATTCTTGCTCCTCTGATCCTATTATCTTCTGGGAATAGAATTCTGGGAGCCAGAGTCTAGCATCCTTTCCCAGGAGAGGAGAAAGCCATTTATTTAAGGGAGAAGAAAGTAGTCATGGCTGACATTTTCCTATCCTCTCACTGGTGTGCAAGAAAGTGGCTAGGAAATTGTACCAGACCCAGTTTTGCAGGTGGGAACAGAGCGGTAGCATCTAAGGGAGGCCAGGCATGGGGTGAGGTAGCAGGAAGCAGGTTACCTGAGGTCAGGCCAGGTTTGGGTTACCCGAGGTCAGGCTAGTGGTAGTTTTAGAGTTTAACTATGGGTTGGGGCAGATGTCTTTTCCCCAGATTTTCAATATTCCACGTGTCAAAGTTTCAGACCCACCCAAAGAAAGCTCTGATCTGCTGGGTTACACAGCACTTCATCCAGAAAGAGTTTGATGCACTGAATATATCTTGGGGTGTGAATTGTCTCTAACAAAGTGTAAGGTCCTACTGAGGTCTCAGTTCTAGAAAGCTTGACCTCATTATTCACTTTGCACCCATGCAGAGCCCTTTTTCCTTTTTAAATGCTCTTACTCTTCAGTTTCAGACTTGGTTCTTCCAACTGTGTCTCCAATAGTTTTTTTAAAAGACCCACTGACCAAAGGATTGACCTCTCTGAGAAATCTGATCAGGAACTTGATTAAACAAGGAGGTCTCAGCTTCTAACCTGATTTGAAGCTGCATAAATGTGAACCCCTTTCTCAGGGCAATTAAGTAAGTTGGTTTAGGAGTCCTGTCCTCTACCTATCGAGGGAATTCTTCTCAGTTGAAAACTGTTGTTTCTTCAAGGATTCAGCCCAATGAGGACTTTGCTACACTTAAAATATGGGAGAAAAAACTAATTCTTCATTCAGAGTGGGCAGAGGTGATTCCAGGGTCTACCTGACCCCACAAAGACCTCTTTACCTACTTGATTATGCTTGACATTCCTTTCCTTGACCACTCCTTTCATGGACAATTAGAATAAAAGACAAAGGCTTAGTTGAAGAGATACATTGACTGAAACTCATTCATACCAAGGTAATAAGCAGTTAATCAGTAAGCTTAAGTGACTCATTTGGGGGAAGCTACTGGGTCCTTGAAGTGGGTGATGAGGTGGAGAGAAGCCTCCATTGAGCAGCAAGACTCAGAAAAGATGAGTCTTTTCTAAGAAGAGAGATGAGGACTTTAAAGGCAAATGCCATTTGTTCCACTCAATAATATTGGTTTTGGATTTCACAATGCACACTTCTCATTTTATAGAAGGATGTGTGTGGGGGGAGAAGGATTTAAAATGTCCAACTTTGTACATTTAAAATGTACAAAGCAATTTAATTCCAGACCAGAGAGCTTCAGGTTTCCATAGTAACCTACTATTTATTATTAGTTACTATTTCTATTAATTAGAATAACAATGATAAGACAAATGTACATATGACCACAGGTTACTTATGACAGAAATATTGTGAACGTGCAAATTCACTTGATTCACCCAAATTGTTGGCTCAATCCAGTTTTCGAATAGGAAGAAGTTGTAATCCTCTTATGCCACCTCGTATTTGTGATGTTGTCTCCATTTACTTTAACTTCTTAGAACTCACCTCTAATGTCAACTCAGGGGCTTTTACTTTCCATTTTAATCCCTGAGTAAATGACTTCTTAATATTGCTTACAGTATTTATCAGACTATTATTGCATTATGAATCTGCATTGTGAATTTGATGTGAAAGCCAAAAGCAGAAGTTTGAATAAGTGTTTCATATGAATTAAATTGGAATTTGGCTGACATTATTTTTCCTACTATGCATTCAATATATGCTGTAGGCATGGTATAAAACAATAAGTTTTTATAGCCAGAAGAAGTGTTGGAGGCCATTTTTGTCAGTGTTGAGTATTTTATTTTATGTTTATTTTATTTTAATTCCAGTAGAGTAACATACAGTATTATGTGATTTAGCAGTTCTATAAATTACTCTGTGCTCATCGTGATAAGTGTACTCTTTAATCCCCTTCACCTATTTCACCCATCCCTCACCCACTTCCCCTCTGGTAACCACCAGTTTTCTCTCTATAGTTAAGAGTCTGTGTCTTGCTTTCGTCTCTCTTTTTTGTTTCCTTTGCTCCTTTGTTTTCTTTCTTAAATTCCACACATGAGTGAAATCATATGGTATTTATCTTTCTCTGACTGACTTATTTCACTTAACATTATACTCTCTAGTTCCATCCATGTTGTTGTCAGCATTGAATATTTCTTTAAAGTCTCAGTAAGAATTCTGTGGTTCTTGAATCATTTTAAATCACATTTAAAAGTCAGATATATGGAAATTAAGGACGTGACAAAGCAAAAGGGAAATTTTATGAGAAAAGAGAATCCTAAAATAATTGTATAGTATTTTTGCAATTAAAGTACTGTTAGAGTACTGAAGAGAATAACAACTTGATTTTGTGAGAGGTCTGAAATTAATATTAAACATGTTTTCAAAAACTCTTCTCAAGCGCTGTAGCAAAGATGGCCAGCTGTACACCAAAATCTGTTCCAGAGCTATTGCTGGAACATGGCCACTGAACCAGCTTCTGGATTTCCCAGTCTCCCTTGCACCTAAGTATGGCCATGTCATGGTTTTGACCAATGGAATGTGAGCAGGAGTGACTTTTTTCACTTCTAGGCTAAGACATAAGAAGCAGATATGACTTTCTGCCTGCAATCTCCTCTTCTGTTTCCTCTTCATCTGCCTCCATCCGTCTGGAAGCATATAACAATGGGTGCCTGACAGAGGTGAGGTCACAAATAAATTGAACCTTGATCCTCAAGTCACCATCTGAAAGAAGGCTGCCTGCCAACCAGAAGTACTATGCGAGAAAGAAGTAGGCCTCAAAGGGTATATAACAGCTGTAAGACAACAGAAATTTATTTGTAACAGCAACTAGTGTTTCTCCAGCAATGTAAATACCCTTATTGCTGTCATTTACTGGAAATTCCCAGTAAGAGATTCAGCTGGACTTACTTTAATTAATAGATGAGATTCACTTGTTGCAATTTACAGACCATTTGGACATAGATTTTTAAAATTATGGCCAAAAACATATAACATGAATTTAACCTCTGAGAATAAATTTAAGTGTACATTATAGTATTCTTAACTATAGATACATTGTTGTGCAATCAGAACTCTAGAACTTTTTCACTCTGCATGAGTGAAACTTTATACCCATTGTACAATACCAAAACACATTTTTAAAGTCTTTAATAACTGTTTATGTTCTTTAGGAAGTAAGCTATTTTTTTTGAAGTCTTATTTTAGTACACGCTAAACATTACATCTAACACGGTATAGTTCTTGCTATGTGCCAGACACTGTCTTAAGTGCCTTCTATATATTATCTCAATCTCTCCAAAAAAAAAAAAAATATGCCAGACTTCTTTTGCT
>NW_027533263.1:3469391-3473789 GCF_008692635.1 Crocuta crocuta
AACCCTCCCCCCCGCCCCAACTTTTTAAAAGTTTATTTATTTGTTTAAATAATAAACGGAGAGAGAGCGCACGTGTGTAAGCAGGGAGGAGCAGAGAGAGAGAATCCCAAGCAGGCTCCATCCTGTGCTGTCAGCCCAGAGCCCAACTCGGGGCTCCATCCCACAAACCCATGAGATCGTAACCTGAGCTGAAATCAAGAGTCAGACACTTGAACAAGTAAATGACCTAGGTGCCCCAAAGAACTCCCTTTTTAAAAAACTTTTTAAAAATGTTTATTTATTTTTGAGAGAGAGAGAGAGACAGAGACAGAGACAGAGGGCAAGTGGAGGAGGGGCAGAGAGAGAAGGCAACACAGAATCTGAAACAGGTTCCAGGCTCTGAGCTGTCAGCACAGAGTCCGGTGTGAGTCTCAAACCTACGAGCCACGAGATCATGACCTGAAATGAAGTCAGATGTCTAACCGACTGAGCCACCCAGGTGCCCCCAAAAACTCCCTTTTAATATTAAACCTAGGACTGATTATTACATATTTTAAATTAATGAATCTGAAATAATGAAATTTTATATAAAGGAGGATATTTAAAATATTTACAAGATAATTTATTATAAATATAATGTTCATTAAAATAGACGCACAAACAAGACATGTTTCTGATATTTCTAATTATTTTGCTGTTTGTGGTGGTAACTGCATTGGTTTTCCTTACTGAGATACTTTTCTTAGCCTGGACTGCCACAGTAGATGAATGTTTCTGCCCTAGACTTAGGCATCTATTAAAAGAGTTGGTGAATGGAGTGATTATAATCCAGGATCAATTTTCATCCAGAAAGCAAACCAACCCTTTGGACCTTGGACCTAAGGGACCTTCAGCTAGAATAGGAGTTCTATCCTCTGCCATACTCTAGCACTATTTCCAGAGTGGTAAATAAAAACAGAAAAATGCCAGACTTGTCCTTACCTATAAGAAATAAATCATTGGAGACATTCAGAGCACACTCCAAATCATACAGAAATGCTTACACTAAATGTACCATCACTGGTGTTCAACTTGGTCATATTTTCCAAACCAGTAGTGTGGGGTGGGAAACCTTAAACTTCCCACTTTAAATTTAGATCAAGCTCCCATATCAAGTTCCCATACTTAGTCTTTACTTTAACCTCCCAGAGTAATACTCTTTTTAATCCTTTGCTGTCCTTCCTGCTTATCTGCTTTCATTTTTTTCCCCTTATATCCTAATCCACTTTATAAGACTTGTTCAGGCTCCATCAAGGCTAATGTTTAGTCTCCTCCTGGTGTTCAGCAATCACCTTTCTTTTGGTCCCAACAGCTGGGACCCAAAAGCCTTCACTCACACATTCTGTCCTACACTTATATTTGGGAACAACTCTTGTTCAAGTCTGAAGCAATTTAAAGAGCCCCAGACAACTCAGCCTCAAGTCAGCCTTTCTGCTGTTGCCATTCGAACATTCTCCCTGTATTTATTCATCACTTATCTCCCTGCTATTCATTCCCTTCCATGTGTCAGGTACAGTGAAAAACAACAAAGACCCAACAAATACTGAGGCATAGTCCCTATCTTGAGAATCTTTCAGTTTGGAAGTACAGACAGACAAGTTAACCAGCAATTGCAGTAGTGTTAAGTGCTGTGACATGGCCATATGCAGGACACTGTGGGAACCTCTTGGAAAGGCATCAACCTCTAGGAGAGAGCGTGGGATGGGTACAGAAGGGGGTTTCAGAAAAAGTTTCCCAGAAGAGTTGATTTCTGTACAAAGACCTAAAGAAGGATGAGTAGGAGTTACCCAAGTACATAGGGAAGAATGTGTGTGTGTGTGTGTGTGTGTGTGTGTGTGTGTGTGTGTGTGTGTGTGTGTGAGACGGGGGTGGGGGGGAGAGAGAGAGAGAGAGAGAGAGAGGCTAGAGGATAACCAGAGCACATTTCAAGAATGCTAAGTAGCCCTGTTTGGCCCTATAACATAGAAGTTAAGATCATGATCTCAAAGCCAGATTTCATGAGTTTGGATTCTGACTGCTGCTATGTAACCTTGGGCAAGATACTTAATCTTTTTTTTTTTTTTTTGCCCTAGTTTCCTCATTTATAAAATAGGAATAGCAGTAGAAACTGCCTTTATAAGATTGCTATTAAAAATAATAAACTTAATATATACAATTGCTTATAGTGGTGCCTGGCATATAGCATAATAAAGGTTTGTTATTATTTAGCTATAGTATCAAATAAAAAAATAGGAAGTGGCCAAAGAAAACTCTTGCGTGCCAAGAATTAGGACTTTAAGACCATTCACCGAGTACCTATTGCCCCCAGGATAAATAGGGAAATTATGTATCATATTGCTGCTTTAAATATATCACTTTGCTGCAGTTAGATGTCTGCCGGGAGTCGTTGAGCCTGGAGGAAGTTCTGTTCTACTTAGCTCCCTTGCAGGGAAGATGATGAACTTCTTGCTCCATCCCATTCCACTGAATGGCTACTGGGAAAGGTGATGCCTGGGGAGCAGGATGGACTGGAAAAGCAATGAGTTCCTATGTGGTCTTCAAAGTGCTTGTGGAAGCAAGTGTAAACATGTCATGAGTAGCTGGGTATTTAGGTCTAAAGACAAGATTTGGAAGTAGTCAGCATGAAGAGGCTACTTGAAAGCCTAGAAGTAGAGTTAAGATTATCCAGGGAGGCTGAGTAGATGGATAGAAAGGAAGGTTCCAAGAATCCTGAGAATGCAAGATATGAAGAGAAAGAAGAACACTTGAAGGATATGGAGAAGGAGTAACCGGAGAGGCAGGAGAAAATCCAGAAGCATGCAGTGTCACCCAGGCCAAGGGGGAAATCACTTTGAAGGCAGGATTGATCATCAGTGTCAAATGCCGCTAAGAAGTGTGAAAGATAAGAATGCAAAATGGTCCATTTGTGATAGGGTGAACTTTGGCAAGAGGATAGTTTTAATAGGGTAAGGGTAAATAGGAGGTGAAGCATAGAGGAGAGGAAGAGAATTCAGGATGGAAGATATACGAGGACAGTGAGTTTGGGAAGCTAGTGAATTCAGGAAATTTAGAGGTGAAAAGGAAGGGCTCGAGCATGGTCGGTACAGGTACCTGTGGAGGTGAAGGGTGAGCTGTTTAAATACTGGTGGTAAAGAACCAGCTGAGGAAGAAGAGGAAAAAGGGTATAACTGGAGAGAGAAAACATGTCTCTAAGGTGGGTTGGAGTAGGTGGGGGGATAGGAGAAAGGACCCTTCTTGCACTGGGCAGCAGAGAAAGAACAGGGATGGGTATGAAGGTAGAAAATCAGGGGACTGAAGCTGAGGGAATTTTCTAATTATCTCCATTGTCTTGGGAAGCAGGAGACTAAGTCTCTGGTTCAGAGGGAGTGGTTCAAGGATAGAGTAGGTTTGAGGAGAGCGCGGAAAATGGGAAAGAGGGAGAGGGTACCCTGGGAGAACCTGCAGGTGTATTGATGTCCTAGTTTTTTTCTGGAGACCTTGTTTTTTTGCCAGTGGCTTTACACAGTAGAGAAAACAGCATTGACATTTTATTAGATAAATAGATTTGAAATGAAAAGGCAACTGAGCAAAAGAATTGCTAGGTTTGGCTGAAGTGATGAACTGTGGATGGAAATAGAGAAGGCAACTTGTAGGAGGGATTTACATGGGGCAGGGAGGGGGACGTGCAATCAAATAACAAGGATGTTAGTGCCTTGTAATGGTATCCCCTTGAGTAGTGTACAACCTGCACAGCCTTTTGTGGCCACCCTCCATGACAGGCATGATGAGATTAACTGTTGACAAGATCTCCAAAATAAAGCAAAGAGGCAAGAAGGGGCTTTGATTTTTAAGAAGGTGCTAATCATGACCTAGACTGACTATCTGCTAAAGAAACTCAAGCCCAAACAATAGAGATTAGTTGGTTCCCAAAACCCTTTTTGTGCATTAGATACAGCAATGGTTCTGGGTGCCCTAGGCCCTAAGGTGAAGTAGAGTGAATGGAAAACTTCTAAATTTTGGTCTTAGTAGCCAAGATGTCCCCTTGTTAATTGAATTATATTTATAGTATAATATATACATTAATATGAGAAGTATAATATGTATAATATAATACAACATATACTACATAAGTACATAACACTTACAGTTATTAGGCCCTAACTTATTCCCTTTTGTCATCATTCTTGACTTGTGACTTGAACCTCTCTGGGGTTGGAGTTCTACCTTACTCACTATGGCTCTTAGGCTTAAACTTCTGGCCCTTGGCCCTAGTTCCCTATAGAAATTGGTGCTTCTGCTAGGAATTTACCCAAGGGATACAGAAATGCTGATGCATAGGAGCACATGTACCCCAATGTTCATAGCAGCACTCTCCACAATAGCTAAAACATGGAAAGAGCC
>NW_027533263.1:3473877-3490781 GCF_008692635.1 Crocuta crocuta
TGGGGGCTTGCTAGGACCTCTCTGTTTCTGATGGCCATCAACCTCCATCTCTGCTTCTGCCTGTTCATGGATGCCTTGGATACTTGGGTTCTTCTTTCTTTTCTTTTCTTTTTTTATGTTTATTTATTTTTGAGAGGGGAGGGGAAGGGCAGAGAGAGAGTCAGAGAGAGAAAATCCCAAGCAGGCCCTACACTGCCCGCACAGAACCCCACTCGGGGCCTGAACTTATGAACTGTGAGACCATGACCTGAGCTGAAATCAGACACTCAACTGACTGAGCTATTCAAGTGTCCTGAGTTCTTATTTTCTGACCCTCACCTGCACCTACACAGAAACTTCCTGACACTAATCTATTCCTTGTTAGTCCAATGCCTAACCTAGAACAGTCCCAGAGCTCCTGGTCCACAAGAGTGTGTCTGATGGGACATTGCATCCTAGATTTTCTGGTGCTTTTTGATCTGATCCATCTCACATGAACTGACCTTCAGTTACATTGTTCTATTCCTGTCTCTGAACTTTTTCAAAATATTGCTTTTATACCTAGAATACTTTTTTCCTCTTTTGTGTTATCCTTCTGCCACTATTAGGTTTGAGGATTTTACTTTAAATGTTTCTTTTTGAAACCATATTCCATAGGACACTGGTGTGTGAAGGGAAGTTAAAAAAATTCTGTAAAAAGAAGAAAAGTGACTTCTGTGGGCAAATATTTAGGAAGTACTTGGATAAATAAAATTAGATTCTTTACCTCTCAGAACACTTATTAAGCTAATATGCACCGAAAATTCTCTATAGGGGTCTGTAGAACATTCCAGTAGAGCCCACTTTATTGTATACTTCTTAACATCTTTTGGGACTTTTGAGTAGCACAGCTTGGAACTGTTTTAGAGGTTAAAAAGGGCAGTATTTAATTATAAATCATGTGTTCATTTAATTATTTTTCATTCATCCAAACAAGAGTTCTAGAGAGTCTATGATCTCAGACATGATGTTATGTACTACAGACAGTATGGTGATTATATATTAGAGACACTATGATGATTAACCTTTGAGGAACTCACCAACAGATGTAAGCTTGGTTATGTTCTCTGGAACTCACACTCACTAATCCCCTTAGTGATAACTGATCTTAAATATGTTTTACTGCTGACTGACCTCATGCAAATTTTGGTATTTGTAATAATTTCTAACATTTTGAAGCAGTTAGTATAGAGAACTTAGAGTCAGAAGGTCTGCTTTAAATAGCCCTTACCTTCTTGGGCTCAGTTTTCTTATATGTAAAATGGGGGAGATAATTGCCTATTTGGTAGGGTTGTAGTTAGGGTTAAATCAGATAATATATATGGAAATTATTTGCAAAGGGCCATAAAAATATAATTTATTTTTTCAAAAAGAATGAATTATTAAAGAAGAAAATCATGGAAGAAAACCATGTTGGCAGCATTAATAGATACTTGCAGCATTATAATCAGATTTCAAGTTTATTATTCATTTTTTAGACAATACTCCTTTTTAGGCAGAAAACAATAATGTTGGCCCAAATCTAAGTAACAAAACAATTTACATCTTTCAAATTTAACTTTTTAAGAAGCTATAGAGTAGTTGGGGGGGCGGGGCACTGTGGCAGAGTGGTTGAGCCTCTGACTCTTGATTTCAGCTCAGATCATGATCTTGTGGTTCGTGAGATCAAGCCCTGCATTGGGCTCTGAGCTGACAGCACAAAGCCTGCTTGAAATTCTCTCTCTCTGCCCCTCCCCTGCTTGTGCATGCATGAGGATGGTCTCTTTCTCTCTCTTTAAATAAATAAATAAACCTAAAAAAAAAAAAAGGAGCTATAGGACACTATTGAGTTTCTGCTCTCTCTCCCAAATTAGCATTATAATTATATTTGTAATCCAAATTTTGTTTGGGGGGAGTGGTAAATTTTTCTCCAACTAGGATATGTCTTTAGTTGGGCAGGAAGCATATTAAACAAACAAAAACTTTTCAATGTTTATTTCAAGAAAAGGTTATTTGTAAGAATCAGATCATTTTTGTGTACTGAGCACTAAAATGTTTACTGGAATCAATTTAATTGCCCTATGTAAATCCTAACTTGAAAGTCAAGTGTGATAGAAAAAGAGGAAATCGTGAGGAGAATGTAACCATCTGAGTTAATGAATCTGTTTTTTCACGGGAAGGAATTCATGCATTGTTTTAGAAAGGCAGTGTTCTCACCCACATGTGCTATTCTGTGTAGGAACTGCTAGGGGATCTACCCTATGGCAGCGCGCTATTTGAATTATTAGTCAACAAATTGCAGCACAATGGAAACTGTAAAGAATATAAAAAGACCTAGAAAGTTTATTAATTACTCCACCTCTGAGATAAATGGCTAATTTTAAGGAAAGGACCTTGTTCTGTTTCTTACTCGACAAGTTAAACCATATGTGTTTTTGTTTAAGTTCAGGGACTTTATTAACGTGGAAAGACATGAAAGAATTGCCTAAGGAAAAAGTCATATTGCTACTGATTTATTGCAATTAGCTAATTTGACTAACTCTTTTTCCATGGAAGGAAGAGAAACTCCCTGTGAGCTGGAAAGGACCTGAGAGATCATCTTTTTACTGGTGAAGAATCTTGGGTAACTTTTGCTAATTCAGAGTGATGGGGATGGTATAACACCTTACTTAGAGGCATCATTTCTTATTGTACGCGTGGAAAAATGATTGTTTTAGATATGCTTTGTTTGATGTATGGAGAGTCAACCATTTTTTGTGTATATAATTCTAACTATAATAAAGAGCAATGTCAATATGTAGTCATCTTTCTTTGCAAGTAAAAGAACTCTTTCTCCTTCATTGGAAAAAAATCCCTTTCCCCTGCTCTGCTTCTTTCTTTCTTTCTTTCTTTCTTTCTTTCTTTCTTTCTTTCACAGTTGTTTCTTATGACATTTTACTAAACATCTGAATTTAAAATTATATCTTAGGGAATGAAAATACTTCTTTTACTTATTTTCCAAATAATGAAATTGACTGAGAAAAATAGCACTGGCGCTAGTTGGAAACGTAACTAGTTACAAAATCATACATAATTTGTACAACCTGGAAGTTTGGAGCTGCTTCTGGAAACTCATGCCATCAAACCTTCCAGCTCAATCAAATCCAGCTTTGTTAACATTGGTGCTGGCCATGGAGCCTCTGTGTGCACAGGCCAGAAATAAAAGGAAGCACTGCTACCAGATTACAGTGCTGCCTACAGTTCCCATCATTTGAGATTTTCCTTTGAAGTCAAATATTCTAGGAGTGGTGGATAAAAATCAGAAGCCTTTGAAAGAAGTGCAACATTGGACCATTGTCTGCTATCAGCACCTTGGGAATATGCAATTCATTCATTTGTGGGAAACATTAGGAAAGCTAAGAAGCAGAGGTCACTGATGTAGTAGAACATTGGCCGAGGACAAAGGGCGTCAAAACTCTAATCACCGTTCTGCTAGTAACTAGCTGTAGGACTCTGAGCACGTCACTACCCCTCTCCCAGCCCCTAGCCTCTCTCTCCATATTCGTAGAATGAAGGTATTGTTTAGCACTAAATTCTACAACTGTACTAAGGGAAGGAAGGCAGAGTGAAGTGGAAACAGGCTAGTGAAACAATGAGTCTTGTCCTTCCCTGATAGTTTTGTCTCGGCAAAGTGAGAGAACTTGAAGGCCAGGTCCCAGGGGCGCCTGAGTGGCTTAGTCGGTTAAGCGTCCGACTTTCGCTTAGGTCATGATCTCGCGGTTGTGGGTTCGAGCCCCGCGTCGGGCTCTGTGCTGACTGCCAGCTCAGAGCCTGGAGCCTCTTTCGGTCTGTGACTCCCTCTCTCTCTGACCCTCCCCTGCTCACGCTGTCTCTCTCTCTCCTAGAAATAAATAAAACATAAAAAAAAAAAAAATTTGAAGGCCAGGTCCCAAAGCAGCTTTCCAATGTTTTCTCAACTCTTGTGCTACCATCTTGAGTTGTCTCAGGTGAACGGTGGTTTCTAATCAGGGAGCAAGGACCCAGTGGTCAGATTTGCCTCACTTTGAGTCTTCCCCAGACTGGCTTGCACTCAGCTTTTAAATAATTCTTCTTCTTCTTCTTCTTCTTCTTCTTCTTCTTCTTCTTCTTCTTCTTCTTCTTCTTCTTCTTCTTCTTCTTCTTCTTCGCATGGTTGTGAACCCACTCCTTAATGACACTCTGCTCCTCACTTTGAGTGCACAATAGCCCAAAATGACTCAAGTTTTTTCTGCCCTATTGAACTCTAAGTCCCTGATTTACTCCCTCCTTTCTGTTCAGAGTAGTTCAAAATTGTCCTTTGAAGAGAATGCATCGTGGGGGTTCTGGGGGGCTCAGTTGGTTAAGTGTCAGACTTTGGCATCAGGTCATGATCTCACGGTTTGGTTCTTGAGTTTGAGCCCTGCACTCTGTGCTGACACGGAGATCCTGGAGCCTACTTCAGATTTTGTGTCTCCCTCTCTCTCTGCCTCACCCCCCCCGCCTCCCCCCTCTCTTTTTCTCAAAAATAAGTAAACATGAAAGAGAATGCACCGAGTTTACCAAGGCTGATTCTGATTCACTCAGGATCTCTTTCAATAGTAGAGACAGTTTATCTGACAAACCCCCTTAAAAAAAAAAAAAAAAAGCCATGCAGCCTCTTACAAAATCCAGATTCTGTGTTCTTTCTGATTTTTGGAAATCATTAGGTAAATGTGAGTTAAATGTCTTTTCTCGCACATCATCTCATGTCAGAGAGTGGTCAACTCTGTCATTCTTCTCTTCCTTCTTGTCCATTCTCTGATGTGCTCTATGGGAGAAAAAAAACCATATCCAGAACCTGTATTGTGAAGGAATTGTTGCTCCTGATCAAGGCAACAATAACATAAAACAGATTTGTAGGGCTTGGAGATCTTTAGACCCAAGATACTCCCATTCTCTTTAGATTTAAAAAGTAGTAATTGAACAAGGTAAATAACACAAATAGGTGAAGAAGATCTACAAAGACCCTTCCACAAGGGTCCACAAGTGTTCAGTGTATATAAACATATGCATATGTATTTTATTTCTCTCACTCTCCCTCTTTCTTCCTTTCCTTTTCCTTCCTTCCTCCCTCTGTTCCTCCCTCCCTCTCTCCCTCTGTTGCTTTTTCCTTCCTCGCCCCCCGGACCCCCACCCTCCTTCTCTTTCTTTCTTTATTGATTGAAACCAAGAGAGAAGGTTTCGGTATCTCAGTGTCTCTCACCAGAAGCTGTATGTATTTATTTGTTTCTTTTTTTCCAGCTTTAATTGCCATACAACATTGTGTAAGTTTAAGGCGTACAACATAATTGATATATGTACATATTGTGAAATGATTATTGCAATAAGTTTAAATAATACATCTATTACTTCCCGTAGTTATACTTTTTGTGTGTGTGGTGATAAAATCTACCTTTCCTTCTTTCCTTCATCCTTTCTTTCTTTTTACATAAATGAACTCATAATATTAATCCACTTCTGTCCCCCTCCCCCCACCCCCCCGGGGCATATAACGTTTCATTGGGTGTGCTATAACTTATTGAACCAGCCCCCAGCTGATAAACATTTTAACTCTACACTTTGATTTGTTAGTTGGATGAATCAGCATAGATAAAGAACTCACATTTTTTAGAAAATATGCTTTATAAGATTAACCTTGAGTGAAAAGCAACATCTTCATAGCAGAGACTTCTTTTTGTGTTTCTGGATAAGTAGTAGGCACAATCTCTACAGGCAAAGCTTTCTTATGTTGTGAAATCAATATGATACCTGGTATGGTCCCTTGTATTACATATGCTTGGCATTTGTTAATTGTTGAAATGACAGTGTTTCATTTTAGAGGAAAGAAGTAAGTTACTGAGAGATCAAGCTGCAGGACTCCGGTGGGAGTAGGCCAAAAGCCAAACTTTGGCTATTGAACTTGCTCTTTACTCATTAACTATGTCTCATTATTGCAAGGACAGTTATTACCGTTACAATAAAATAGCTTGTTTTGAGCTAGGAGGTATAAATAAAGACTGGAAGATTGCTAAATCTCAAGACACAAAAAATCAAAAACACAAGAGATGAAAAGAGGTTTCTGTTAGAGTACAAAAAATGAATTATTCTTCTTATTAGTAGTATTGTGATGCCCCAACCAAAATAAAATGATAAAAATTACAATGTCATTAATTTATACACTGAAAATAACTAAAAACAGTGCCTCACTGTATTGTTTCCCAGGATGAAGAAAAACTACAATTTTATGCAAGATAATTCTCTATTCTTAAGTGACTCTTCTATAATTCCAGGAAGATGTGATTTGTGGTATAGTGAGCAATACTGATTACCACATTTCTCTTCTGGGCTGCAGCTAATGCCCAGCCTCACCTTCCTCCTCACTAAGACATGCAGCAGACATCAATCATCATTACTGCACAGCTTGTCTGCATCCCTAATTAGGAAATAACACACAGTAGAGCTTAGCAGCAGAGTATGCAGTATGATGAATTAAAAAAAATTGTCTGTGGCAAAAAGCAATCCTAAATAAATTGCTCGTGTACTGTGAGCCCAGGAAACCACAAGGTCTTAGCAAGCCAAAATCAGTTGTCTGGTAAAATTTCAAGAATCTAATTGAACATATTTTGCTTACCTAGGTAATTTGTAATTGTGTTCTTGAGTACAGATAAGGATATTTTCAGGATTATTTCTCATCTTTTTATGATAGCCTTCCAGGTTAATTTACCTTGCCATGGTTGCCTCATGCTGTTTCCTTAGCTATTTATTTGGCATTTGATGCAATTTGCTGTTGATGATTCTAGCACAATGAGAGATTATTACTGGATGGGAAAATAGCATGATTTGTGTCTTGTCATTGATTTGCTACTTTGTTGTTTCATCATATTGTCATATTCATCTTGGCTATTTCTGGGCAAGAGAATGGTAGAAATTATTCTGATTTAAGGAAGATAAAGGCATTTGAAACTGCAGAAAGAAAGGGAAAGGGAACTAACATTACTGAGGACTTACTGGGTTCTAGGAAGTACTCCAGGAACATTTTATTTTATCCTCCTAATATACCTATTAGGTCTTTATTAGTATCTCTCTTTTACAAATGGAAAAACTCAGATTACATAATTACTTAATGTCACACAGCTCACACAGTGGAGCCATGGTTGGAAACCAAGTTTGTCTAACTCTTATAGCTCTGTTTCTTCAAACAGTAATAGTACCTTATATGTATCAGAGCTCTATCATTTATAAGCACTTTCCAAATGTTAGCATCCCAATTTTCCCAACAGCTCCATGAGGTATATACTATAATTAAACTTTATAGAGGAGAAAGATGAAGCTCAAGAAGGCTATGACTTGCCGAAGGTCAAACACATAATAGATGAAAGGGCTAGGATCTGGAGACTTATGAATATAAGGTCATCACTTTCTCCATGATGATGAGGGAGTGTGGGGCAAGCGGAGGGCAAAGTACAGGCTAACAGCACTCCCTCCCTGTCCCTCATGGGATATGTATGGTATTCTGCAGACACTCCTGGCTGCCCAAGAAGAGGGGAAAGGAAGGAAGGCAAAAGGTTGACTGATAGAGATCACAGTCATGCAGGACAGGAGTCTCTTTCTGTTTATGGATAACTTAAGAAAAAGGCAATCTTATCCATAGCCTAATATCCAGAAACCTATAGACTCCATTCCCTGTAGTCCTAATATCACCATCAAGGTGTAAGGGGATTTAAGTGACAAGTTCTTGAAACAGGCAGAGTGACCTTCTTCTAGGAGCTCATCTGCCTCAGTGATGACACTTTGCTTGAGGCAAAAGGGAATCTTGGCTTAACATTATCCTGACAGAAACTCCCCCCAGCCCCCCAGGGTCCTGTGAGTTTCCTTAAGCACATAAAAATTCCTTTGCAAACCTCCTTTATTTGTAACCCCCAAGTATATGTCGGCAATTATACTCCAAGCATATGGTCCCTGATATACATCTGAAGGGTCTCATGACTGAGGTTTTAGTAAACAGTAATAAATGATGTTTTCTTAACAACAGCTAGACCCTCAAGGTCCTGGAAACCTTGCTTCCAAAATTCCTTAGAGATTTATGCTGTCCCTAACCCCCTCCCAATCTGAAGATATATAATCAGTCACTCTTCACAACCCCAATGCAGCTCTTCCTGCTCAGGGTCTTGTCCCATTTTTAATAAAATCACCTTTTTGCACCAAAGACATCTTCAAGAATTCTTTCTTGGCTTTCAGCTCTGAGCCCCACCATCACCCCCAAAACCCATCAATGATGCTACTGAAGCCTTGCAGGAAACCAGTTCCTGCTTAGAAGAATGCAGATTGCCTTGCACCAAATTATGTGTTTACCTATATAACTCTGTATTTCTTTCTATATCCCACAAACTTGGAAAAATAACTTGTGAGAACACAGCTTAAGACATAGATGTTGGTATACAGTCAAGGTAAAAAGACCAAGGAATGTATTAGGGAATTAGAAAACCAAGCCAACAATACACATTTGTGATTGTGCATAAAAGTAGCAGAAGTTGGGTCTGAGGTCATATACAAACTAGGGCATCTTGTTGTAGTGTTGATGTAATTAGATGCTCTTCAGCCATATTTAATAAAGGACTCTTTGCTGTTGCATAGGGGCACATGTACCCCAATGTTCATAGCAGCACTCTCAACAATAGCTAAAACATGGAAAGAGCCTAAGTGTCCATCAACAGATGAATGGATCAAGAAGATGTGGTTTATCTATACAATGAAATACTACATGGCAACGAGAAAGAATGAAATCTTGCCATGTGTAGCAACATGGATGGAACTTGAGGGTGTTATCCTGGGCGAAATAAGTCAGGCAGAGGATAGATACCATATGTTTGCATGTATAGGAGGATTAGGAGAAACTTAACGGAGGACCATGGGGGAGAAGAAGGGGGGAAATAGTGGGGGAGAGGGAGGGAGGCTAACCATGAGAGACTCTTGAATGCTGAGAACAAATTGAGGACTGATAGGGGTGGGGGGGAGGGGAAGAGGGGTGATGAGCATGGAGGAAGGCACTTGTGGGGATGAGCACTGGGTGTTACATGGAAACCAACCTGACTATAAACTATTTAAAAAAAAAAAAAATGAAGGACTCTTGCTTGCCCAAGAAGACAACTCACTAAAAAGTTGGAGTGGAGTGGGGAAGAAGTTGGGGGAACAAGAGGAAATCTTTCTTTACTTTTTCTTAATTACATTTTCTAACCCTACACTCTCTTCTCTTTGAAGTCCCTGCACCTCCCCAAAACATTTACATAATAAAAGCATTGGCACCAAGATGTAAATGACTGGTATGTTTACCTTTTCAAAAAGAAGTCTATTACCACAATTGGACTTCCAAGGGGCAGAATGTCCCCTGAGAGGGTTTTTTGAGTAGTGGCAGTTTCTGTTGCTCTATGATTACTTCTAACAACCACATCCATAAACTTGCCCATATTACCCTCAAAATAGTCTTTGAACATGCTTTCAGCAATACATATTTATCAGGTACAATTTGTGGCAGACACTGTACCAAATGCTGAGGTATGGTATGTTAGTGAGAAAACACACACTCTCTTACAGAAGATAAGCTCCAAGAAGGCAGGGTGTACATAGTATATGGAGTTAGCATTGTTCTATGCCAGCCACAACCCCATCCCACTGTAGCAAATGACTGTGTACTCCCTTGGGCTCAGTAAAAACAGAGAACTAATAGAATGTGGATGGTTTATGGGTTCACAGATGGAGCCATTGAAGCCGTGAACAGAGCATTGGTGATAGATACTGTGTTGCAATGTTTTTTTCAACCTTTTCTCCCCTCCTTCCTTCCTTCTTTTTCTTATAACCAAACTATTCTCTCTTTAAATTTGTTTTTAATGTTTATTTATTTTTGAGAGAGAGACAGCATGAGCATGAGCATGAGCATGAGCAGGGGAAGGGCAGAGAGAGGGAGACACAAAATCCGAAGCAGGCTCCATTCTCTGAGTTATTAGCACAGAGCCAGATGCAGGGCTTGAACTCATAAACTGTGAGATCATGACCTGAGCTGAAGTTGGACGCTGAGCTGACTGAGCCACCCAGGTGCCCCCCACTCAAATTATTCATAAATGCTGAAATGGATTTACAGAAATTAGGCTCTAGGAATGACCATTTTAGGTCTAGCCACACAGCATAGACCTTGCCATTTACTAACTGTGTGCCTCTGAGGTTCATTTGCTCCAGCTGTCAAGTGAGGACAGTTAATAGCTACCTTAAAGTAGGTACTACATGTACATAATAGGTGCTCAGTAAATGGAGCTGTTATAATCACTACTAGTTAAATTTAGAACTCTTCATTAAGTAATCCATTACCTTTGTAATATTGGAGATACATTCTTTATAATATTGGAGGCATTATTTGTGGAAAGATGATATTTATAATAATAATTCTGCAATTCCCAATTGCAATGTATTACTTGCTAGACTTTTAGACTTTTATTTAGCACATTCATAGCTTAGATTGTTTTGATCATTCTACGTAGGTTCTTTATATACCATTAAGTCAGCTAAGTAGTTGAAAAGCCAACACATATTTGTAACACATATAATACTTGCAAATATACATTTACATGATGCAGGAAACTGTGTCATGTAAACTGTGTCATGAAACTGGGTACTTCCTCTTTGGTCTTTGATAATTTTTTTCCCCTTGTGACACAGAATAACATGACCAAATGATATGGCTTGGCTGTGCTCTCAAGTACCTTGTGGAGTCCATTGTGTCATTTTAATGCCTCAAGTTCAAGTGCAGCTAAAGTTCCAGTGCTTAAGCAACAGCTTTGGAGAGTGCCTGCAGAGATGCAAAACATCCATGTTGGCAGCCCTAATTCATTAACTTTTGGTCTGATTTAGAAAAACAGAGAGATCCTATGGTATTCAAACCAAATTAAATCGTATTGTACCATAAGAAACAACTCAAATTTGTAAACCATTCTCCAATGACTACATAGCCACGTGGTGTGTTTGAAGGTTTTGCTGTCTTTTGCCCTCAGATACAATGTTCTGGCTCCCACCAAAGTTAATTTTCATTAGAGGGATGTGTTCTTATTAACTGGATACTTTCTTTAAAAGACAATGTGCATGGGGATTTCTGAGTGACCCCACCAGTTAAGCATCTGACTTGATTTTGGCTCAGGTCATAATCTCAGCGTTTTGTGAGTTTGAGCCCCATGTCATAGGGCTCTACATACTGACAGCATGCAGCCTGCTTGGGGTTCTCCCTCTCTCCCCGCCCCTCACCTGCTCACACTCACTCTCTCCTGTCTCTCTCAAAATAAGTAAATAAACTTTAAAAAAGACAATATGCATAAATGAAAGAAAAAACCCAATTGATTTTTCTATTTGCCTTTTATAGGTTTTTGGGGAAACATGCTAAATGTAACTATATAGTAAATATATCTGAGCATAAACACTCTAAGTGTTTTTTTCCCTTCCCAGTAAGATTATACATTTACTCTAATAATGCTATTGTTCAAAATATGTTTAGAATGGACTTCAGGGCCTCTAGCATTTTCTTTGGAATATCCTCAGTTGTGAAAAATCTTCATCTTTTGAAGATGGATGTGAGTTTCAAAAATAAAATCACCAATAGTCATTTGGAGCCAGGTTTGGGCAATCAAGGTGGGTAATTCCACATGATGTTAAAAGAAAACAAAGTGTGATAAATGTGGGAAAAAAACCTGATAAAAGATTGTGATAAAAGGTGCATATACATCAACTTTATCAATAATTCAAAAGAGTTCTAAAATAACTTCAGGCAATGCCAACATTATTGGGATTACATTGCCTCCCAAGGTGACTGCTTTAAAAATCTAACTTTTGATTCTTTTGTGAAAAGTTAGTCTTGTAACTTACTGGTGATACTTCATGCCAATGTAGCGTGACTCAGAAGGAAATTCCAAGTAACCAGAGACTGTGCTTTCAACAATTAAGATACATTTTTACTCAAGTGCTTAGTATGATGCCAAGCATTTTATGGCAGTTGAATCAATAGTAGATGATGATGACGGCTGGCTTTGATACCAGTGGAGTTGATAATGTAAGAAGACCTGGCAAGACATGAGTGACCATGTGCTGGCTGCTTCAGGATTGCTGGCATTGCCTTAGAATAGAAAGAGTAAAATTGCTACTTCCTGGCAGTGTTTTGCTCCTTTTACATGGCAACTTATAAAACACGTGCCTCATGCTTGCTTCTAACACAGCGTAAGGACATTGTGTAGTGAAGCCGTTGTATACTGAAAAGCAACCACTGACAATGGAGACATTCAGCACAGAGCAACTTTGGAGTGGCTCATTTTGAAGAAAGACATGAGATGCTTTGCTAATCATATCAGTGACTATGAACCCAGAGGAAGACTCATAGATTGTTGACCTGCAAAGTATGAGCCATTGACAGTTTTTCAGTATCATTTATACCCTGGGAAACATTTGTATTTTTATTCCAAGGTATATTGATGGATTTCTATATTCAAAAATTTATAGCATATGCTCAGGACACCAGGGTAGCTCAGTTGGTTAAGCATCTGACTCTCGATTTTGACTCAGCTCATGAGTTCATGGTGGTGAGATCAAGCCCTGCTTCTGGCTCTGTGCTGGGCATGGAGCCTGCCTTAGATTCTCTCTCTCCTCCTCCCTCCGCCCCTCCCCTGCTCTCACGCTCATGCTCTTTTTTTCTCAAAAAGATTATAACACTTCGCTGTTCCAGGAGCCCAACAAAGAGCCCGGGCGCTAGCCACCAGCCCACAGTTATGCCATAGGCTCCCTAGGAGCGCCCAGTGGCCTGGCTACAGTTTCCACTCGGGCGATGGAAGATGGAAGGAAGAAATGCCATGGCTCCAAAATAAGTGCTCCAGATCCTAGGCTCTAGTGAGAGAGGGCTACCTCAAAAAAGAAGCCAAAGTACACATGGTGAGAGTCGCAAATAACACCACGAGTAGGGAAATAAAATAACCAAAATCTCAACAAAAGAGACCAAGAGACATCATTCAAAGAACACTCCCTGAATNTTAGAAGAAATCCTGAGGGAGACTCTGTGAGGGAAATGTTGCAAGGGACACAAGGTAACAGAGACACCACCACAAGCATGAATCCTACAAAGAACACAATGACTCTAAACCCATATTTTTCAATAATAACACTGNTCATTCAAAGAACACTCCCTGAATGGACAGGCCCTGGGCAGTCAAAGAGCCTTCTTAATACAGCAGTACTCGCAGGTGCACAGTGCATAACAAGCTTTTAAAACTAACAAGAGACAGAAAGCTAGCCAAAATGACGTAACAGAAGAACTTTCCACTAAAGAAATTCCAGGAAGAAATGACAGCTAAAGAACTGCTCAAAACACTTATAAGCAATATAACTGAACAAGAATTTAGAACAATAGTCATAAAATTAATCGCTAGGCTTGAAAAAGGCATGGAAGACATCAGAGAAATTATTGCTACAAAGACTATAGAGCTTAAAAATAGTTGTGATGAATTAAAAAATGCTATAAATGAGATGCATAATAAAATGGAGGCATCCAATGCACGGATTGAAGAAGCAGAGAGAATAGGTGAATTAGAAGACACAATTATAGAAAAAGAGGAAGCCAAGAGAAAGAGAGATAAACTGATCCAGGAACACGAAAAGAGAGAAAGGAGAGCTCGAGAAATAAGTGATACAATCGAACCGAACAATGTCTGTATCATAGGAATGCCAGAAGAGGAAGAAAGAGGGAAAGGTGCTGAAGGAGTCCTTGAACAAATTATAGCTGAGAACTTCCCCAATCTGGGGAAAGAAACAGACATTGAAATCCAAGAGGCACAGAGAACTCCCCTCAGATGTAATTTGAATCGATCCTCTGCACAACATATCATAGTGAAACTGGCAAAATATAAGGACAAACAGAGAATCCTGAAAGCAGCTAGGGATAAAAGGGCCCTAACATGCAAAAGGAAACCTATCAGGGTGGTTACAGACCTATCTACTGAAACTTGGCAGGCCAGAAAGGAATGATAGGAAATCTTCAATGTGATGAACAGAAAAAATATGCAGCCAAGAATCCTCTATCCAGCAAGCCTGACATTCAGAATAGAAGGAGAGATAAAAGTCTTCCCAAATAAACAAAAATTGAAAGAATTCATCACCACTAAACAAGCCTTAGAAGAAATCCTGAGGGAGACTCTGTGAGGGAAATGTTGCAAGGGACACAAGGTAACAGAGACACCACCACAAGCATGAATCCTACAAAGAACACAATGACTCTAAACCCATATTTTTCAATAATAACACTGAATGTAAATGGGCTGAATGCTCCAATCAAAAGACATAGGGTAGCAGAAAGTATAAAAAAACAAAATCCATCCATTTGCTGTCTACAAGAAACTCATTTTAGACCTGAGGACACCTTCAGATTGAAAGTAAGGGGATGGAGAAATATATATCATGCTACTAGAAGTCAAAAGAAAGCTGGAGTAGCTATACTTATATCAGACAAACTGGACTTTAAAGTAAAGGCAGTAACGAGGGATAAAGAAGGGCATTATATAATAATTACAGGGTCTATCCATCAGGAAGAACTAACAATTATAAATGTCTATGCACCAAATATGGCAGCACCCAAATACATAAAACAATTAATCACAAACAGAAGCAATCTTATGGACAAGAATGTGCTAATAGCAGGGGACTTTAATACTCCACTTACAGCAATGGATAGATCAACTAGACAGAAAACCACTAAAGAAACAATGACTTGAATGATGCATTGGACCACATGGATTTGACAGGTATATTTAGAACTCTACATCTTGAGGCCATGGAATTCACTTTCTTCTCAAGTGCACATGGTACATTCTCCAATATAGATCACATACTGGGACATAAAACAGCCCTCAATAAATATAAAAGAATTGAGATCATACCATGCACACTTTCAGATCACAATGCTATGAAACTCGAAATCAACCACAGGAAGAAGTCTGAAAAACCTCCAAAAACATGGAGGTTAAAGAACATTTTGCTAAAGAATGAATGGGCCAATCAGGCAACTAGAGAAGAAATTAAAAAAATATACGGAAACAAATAAAAATGAAAATACAACAATTCAAACTCTATGGGATGTGGCAAAGGCAGCCCTAAGAGGAAAGTACATTGCACTCCAGGCCTATTTCAAGAAATTAGAAAAAGCACAAGTACAAAATCTAACAGTGCACCTAAAGGAACTAGAGGGAGAGCAACAAAAGCACCCCAAACCCAGTAGGAGAAGAGAAATAATAAAAATCAGGGATAAATAAACAGTATAGAATCAAAACAACAACAACAACAACAACAAACAATTGAACGGATCAATGAAACCAAGAGCTGGTTTTTTGAAAAAATAAAGAAAATTGACAAACCTCTAGCCAGGCTTCTCAAAAAGAAAAGAAAGCACTCAAATAGACAAAATCATGAATGAAAATGGGCTTATTACAACCAACCCCTCAGAAATACAAGCAATTATCAGGGAATACTATAAAAAATTATATGCCAACAAATTGGACAACTTAGAAGAAATGGACACATTTCTAAACACACACTCACTACCAAAATTCACACGGGAAGAGATAGAAAATCTGAACAGACCCATAACTAGTGAAGAAATTGAATCAGTTATCAAAAATCTCCCAACAAATAAGAGCCCTGGGCCAGATGGTTTCCCTGGGGAATTCTACCAGACATTTAAAACAGAGTTAATACCCATTCTTCTCAAGCTATCCCAAAATATAGAGATCGAAGGAAAACTTCCGGACTCATTCTACGAAGCCAGCATCACTTTAAAGCCAGACAGAGACCTAGCAATAAAAGAGAACTACAGCCAATATCCTTGATGAATACGGATGGAAAAATCCTCAACAAGATACTTGCAAATTGAATTCTATAGCACATAAAAAGAATTATCCACCATGATCAAGTGGGATTCATTCCTGGGTTACAGGACTGGTTCAATATTCACAAATCAATCAATGTGATACATACATCACATTAACAAAAGATAAAAACCATATTATTTTGTAGATAGGTGCAGAAAAAGCATTTGGCAAAATACAGCATCACTTCTTAATAAAGACCCTCAAGATTTTGGGATAGAAGGAACTTATTTAAACATCATAGAAGCCATCTATGAGAAGCCCTCAGCTAACATCATCCTAAGTGGGGAAAAATGGAGAGCTTTCCCCCTGAGATCAGGAACACGACAGGGATGTCCACTCTCACCACTGTTGTTTAACATAGTGCTGGAATTCCTAGCATCAGCAATCAGACAACAAAAGGAAATAAAAGGCATCAGAAGTGGCAAAGAAGAAGTCAAACTTTTACTTTTCACAGACCACATGATACTCTACATAGAAAACCCAACAGACTCCACCAGAAGCCTACTAGAACTGATCCATAAATTCAGGAAAATTGCAGGGTACAAAATCAACATATAGAAATGGATTGAATTTTTATACACCAATAATGAAGCAAAAGAAAGAGAAATCAAGAAACTAATCCCATTCACAATTGCACAGAAAACCATAAAGTACCTAGGAAAAAAACAAACCAAAGATATAGGAGATCTGTATGATGAAAACTATAGAAAACTTATGAAGGAAACTGAAGAAGACACAAAGAAATGGAAAAACATTCCATGCTCATGGATCAAAAGAATAAATATTGTTAAAATTTTGTCATTACTGGGGCGCCCGGGTGGCTTAGTCGGTTAAGCGTCCGACTTTCGCTCAGGTCATGATCTCGCGGTTCGTGGGTTCGAGCCCCGCGTCGGGCTCTGTGCTGACTGCCAGCTCAGAGCCTGGAGCCTGTTTCAGAGTCTGTCACTCCCTCTC